>NC_091133.1:99005705-99198205 GCF_040183065.1 Periplaneta americana
AGAGTCAAAAGTACATTATAGTGCTCTCATTGAGCTAATACAACGAAAAGAAAGAAAACAGAGATAGCAATGATGATATTGATAACTGACAATAATAATAATAATAATAATAATAATAATAATAATAATAATAATAATAATAATAATAATAATAATAATAAATACATTACTTACTTACAAATGGCTTTTAAGGAACCCGAAGGTCATTGCCGCCCTCACATAAGCCCGCCATCGGTTCCTATCCTGTTCAAGATTAATCCAGTCTCTATCATCACACCCCACCTCCCTCAAATCCATTTTAATATTATCCTCCCATCTACGTCTCGGCCTCCCTAAAGGTCTTTTTCCCTCCGGTCTCCAAACTAACACTCTATATGCATTTCTGGATTCGCCCATACGTGCTACATGCCCTGCCCATCTCAAACGTCTGGATTTTAAGTTCCTAATTATGTTAGGTGAAGAATACAATGCGTGCAGTTCTGTGTTGTGTAACTTTCTCCATTCTGCTGTAGCTTCAACCCCTTAGCCCCAAATATTTTCCTAATTCATTCATTCATTCATTCATTTATTTTATTCCATAGATCTTACATGAGCAATGAAGCTTTAAGATGTGGAACATGTCAACATTTTACAATATTACAATTACAATTTTTACAAATTTTTATAGTTTTACAATTTAGTAATTTTCTACAATTTTTACAATGTTGTACAATTTTTTTACATTTTGGCGAGATATAGTGAGATGAGATGAGGTCCGAGGATTCGCCAAAATATTACCCGGCATTTGCCTTTTCGGTGGGGGAAACCTCGGAAAAACCCAACCAGGTAATCAAATCAAAGGGGGTAATCAAATCAAAGGTGTTGATGCCAAGGACTCGCCATAGACCATCCGGCTTCAGTCCCACGGCTGTGGAAAACCTCCGAAGAAACCAAAGTCCAAAGGGGGATCCAACCCAAGCCAGAACGCAGCTCCGGAACAGCAGCCCAGCGAGTCTGCCGACTGAGCTACATCGATGGCTCTACTAAAAGTATACAATACATAGCCAATCAGATTATTAAATTTACAAACGCAAACGATCATTCATAAGTTGAGCTATATTATAATACAAAACAATTTAATTAAATTTAAGGCATAAACAATTCAACCAGTTGTGATATACAGAAATTGATAATACATATCATGCAAACTACTTCAAATTACAAACACAAACAATTTATCAGTAGAGCTATATAGATTACTATTCAATTTAAAGCATATACAATTCATCGGCCAAAACTATACAAATATATACAATACAAAGTAGCATACTTTCATTAAGCTATACAAATTTGTGCAATTAATATCAAGTAGATTAATTCAATTTATAATCATAAACAATTCATCAGTTGAGCTATACATATTACCATTCAATTTACAGTAGGTCTATATACAATTCCTCAGTAGAGCTACACAGACTAGTAATCATTTTAAGAACATATACAATTCATCAGCCAAACTATACAAACATATACAATCAAATTAGTTCAATTTACCTTATTCTCAAACACCCTTAACCTATGTTCCTCTCTCAGAGTGAGAGTCCAAGTTTCACAACCATACAGAAGAACAGGTAATTGAACAAATACAATAATAATATAATACATAATAATATAATAAATACATTACATATTAATTTTCAATTTTACAACAGCATAGTTACAATATTTACTATATGTCATTGGTTAAGGTGAAGTTGCGCAATCTGACATGTGTTCAGCAAACAATTCCACGAACTAGCTGCTATTATTATTATTATTATTATTATTATTATTATTATTATTATTATTATTATTATCTGTAACAGCAACAGTAGGAGTCTACAGTTAAATAGGAAGAAAGCTTCTGTGAGGTGGAACAAAAGGTTGTAGTAAAGCTAATTTCCAACCTTCCTGTAGGAGATATATTACAGAAGTACTTTATTTCAAGGCACGTATCAGTGTTACCAACAGTGGAGCTTTAAACTGGAGAAAGCTTAAAATAAATATAATCGTGTAACATGATACGCTCACGAACCCTGCAGCTTGCTTTGTATGTGCCACAGGTGCCTTTAAACACTGAATAAAATTAAATAACAAAGTTCAAACTGCAAAGACACGAACAAGAAATAAACTTCACTTTAATTCTCTTTTTTACTGCTTTATGTGCGAAATTCGAAAACCAATTCTCTCTTTTTATGTTTCTTCTCTTACAAGTTACTTTAATTAACTCCCGTGTCTTGGAACTCGGTCACGGGTGTCGCTTACGGCGAGACGGAGAAAGAAAATGTTTGAAATGAATCTAATAGTAAGTGGAGAACATCGGATATACGTAATTATATACAGCTAATTCCATACAACTGGATAACGTCGAGTATATATACTGTTTATTTAATAAAATAAACTCAAATGTGATAGCTGTGAATACAGTTACAAAATAGGGAAACTCTATAAAAATGTCCTGTTCCTTTGTAATATTTAAGCAATATTTAGTGGTACAGGGTGCCCCATTTAAAACTAGTACGGCTGAACGAAACGGTATTTACATGGGAAGTAATATGCGAGAGTGAACCATATTATTATTGTATCCCTAATGGGGGTTAGCCCTATTTTACATATGTATGTTAGGGCTATAGTTTTACACAAAAAATATAAGCATAAAGAGAAATGGAAAAGAAAATTAAATTAGCTTACGCGATGTAAACAAAACATTAACAATCCGTAAATTAGGCATTGCGATTGCAAAACAAACATCAGGCATCAATTTGAGACATACAAAAACATTAACAACACACACACGTAACACTTCTATAACACAAATATGCAGCTTTCCGTACCATACATCATAAATTAATACACAATGGTCACACAAACATAATCAAACTACAGGGACATCACTTTATTTTTACCAACGTTTTTAACATTAACCTGGCTATACTCGGAAACTCTGTAACCCCCCTTCCATTACAGGAGTTTGGTGTTACTAGTGCAATATGTAAACAAATCATTTTACTAGCTATAGGAGGAGAGAAAAGTAGTGTATCCATTTATGTTACAGGGAAATACAGTATTACGATTTTCAGTTTGATCATTACTTTTACAGTATTTTATCAAAAAACAGTAGAGTAGTAACAATTTTTTTTCACAAACTCAACTCTTCAGGCGGTTATATTTATTATGTAATGTCTACTTTATTCAGCATATTACTACCCTAATTTATTCCTGAGAATTTTGTGAGCACTTCCGTAAGGAACCGCAATTTCTACAGCTAACTTCTTGACCGACTTATTAGGACCTCGCTGCATCCTTTCTCTAGCATCTTTTAAATCATCTTCTGTCACCTTTGTTGGCCATATTACACTTTTCGTCCTTTCTGTACACTCTGTTGCTCTAAATTTATCTATCAGATTAATGACATTTCTACGAAAATATTCCGTAATGATATAATCACGAAATTGTGAAGAAAACTGTTGTTCACATTCGGTTATATTGTAATTCCAGTTTCCATCATCGTCCTTCATACCTACAAACAATAAAACAAAACTCTTGTTTAAATAATGATGTTAAGTACCGTACCTTCTTATAGAGTACCGTACTTTCGGTAACTCTAATGTTCAATTTTGCTCAGTCCACACAGATAAATTCAGTTATGCAACACACGATACCTGTGTGAAAATAAACTTCAATAATATAAGCTCTTTCTTCTATAGAAAATGCAACATATTTCTGAAACACACTGTACTCTGTACTGTTTATTTCACTGCTAGCAACAGCGGCCGTAAGTTTGTGTGACTGACGTTAGCAAGGACATTAGTGAAAGGGGTGGGAGTCAAGTACATTTAGAAACGCAGGTGCAATAAAAATTGAAGTAAAAATAAAATGATGACCCTGTATAATTACGACATTGCGACGACATCAAGCATCCCATAAATATGACTCGCATACATAGCAAATCAAGCATCCGTTACAACACATACACTTCAACATAGTAACCACACTTTTAAAAGTTACAAATTTGGCTCCAAGAAGAATAAATAGGACACTGTTACTAATTACTATTCTTCTACAAGGTCTTAAATACATCTGTAATAAATCTGTGAAATTCCTTTAAGAAACATTGCTTCAGAAAAACTTTTGTTAATGTTGGTAAGAAAGTTGTATCGCACGTGCTAAGATGGGCTTCTAGCCGGTATCTCTTGCGTTCTTGTAGCGGACACTCGAATAGAAGGTGGTCGACTGTTTGTGTGGAGTGTTCACAGGAACATGAAGAGCCGTTTGGGTTGTCAATTTTAAAACGTTCGAAATATGGATTAAATTTTCCGTGTCCAGTCATAAATTGCGTGGATATGTATGATGGTTCATAATTCTTTGGGTTAGTCTATCTTTAACTGTGGGAAAATATAGTGATTTTGTGATTTGGCTATTTGAACTATTTAACCACATTGCATTCCAGTCATTTAACATTTAACCTTCATTTCCATTTTAACGTAAGAGAGGGGTTGTTTAGAGTATGTGTGTTCCGTTTCCAAATTCGCGGCCATCTTGGCTAGATGATCTGCCCTTTCGTTTCCTGCGTTCCCTACATGACCACGTACCCAATCGAAACATACATGTTGCTTACATAGTAACAAAGTTTCCCTAATACCAACCGCAATTGGATTGAGGTTATATTTATCGTCAATTGCTGCGAGTGCTGCTTGAGAATCAGATAAAATTCGTACCATAAGTGAACCATAAGTAATGTCATTAATTCTGGTGGATGATTCCTTTAGTAAAGAGCAAGCTATTGTCTTTATTTTCCTAATTATTTCAGTACATTGTAAGAAAGAAGGACATTCTGAACATTCTTTTAATAAAGGTAAGATGAATTAATGTTCATTTTAAGGAAGGGTGAAGAGAGAAATGTCTACTTTCTACAATTGTAAAGGTATAGACTTCATATTCTGTATTATTCATCCCCTCCTATAAGTATTCTTTCATACAAGTTTCTTTATGATTAATGAAATTGTTTCTGAGTTATTAAAATAATATTTATTTATTTATTTAAATTCAAATATACAGAATAAAGAAATATAATTACAAAACAAACAAAGAGAAATACAAATAAAATAATACAAGCAATATAAAAGGAAGATACAGTAGAATTAACAAAATTTGAGACCGAATGAGCAGCGCTCGTGCTCGGTCGCAGTTCAGATATAATATTAAAATAAAAAATAATAATAATAATATAAATAAATAAGTAAAATAAAATAGGAACTAAAATATAATTACAGCGGCAATGGAATTATATAATATAATATTAACACTAGAGAAGAATAATATCGCACGTGAAAAGTAGGACTAATATATGTCAAAATTATAGAATACAAATATAATATAGGTTGATTAATTCATACACATAGACTATAAATTTATTTAATCAAATTGAAGATATTAACACGTTTCTAATTTTCTTGTTATATGTTAGTGGGTTACATGTTAGAAGTTCTGGGTGTAATTTAGTTAAAGCATTCTACAACCGAGGGCCAAAATTTATATAAATATATATAATATATATATAAATAAATATATAAAATATATATAAATATAAATATATAAATATATAAATAAATTTATATAAATTATATGTTTTCAAAATCTATCTCCTCTTACAAAATATGAGCTTCATGCGTAACGAGGTCTCTAAATATCCAGAATTTTTAAATCTAAAGGCTCTTAAAATTTTGATACTAGAAACTTTTTGCACGTTCTATATATTGTGGTCAACAAAACATGCTAATTTTTTATAAGCTAAAAGTTTCCCAAATTAAAAGTAATATATCTTAATATATAAAAGTGATTGTGGGTATGTATATGTGTGTATGTTCTCTATACAAATCTACACGCTTTTGACCGATATGTGTCAAATTTTGCACATTCAACCTTCATAACCAGGAGGAAAGCATAGGCTACATTAAAATTTTGCAAATGGAAGTTAAATTAATTAAAAATATAAAAAATAAATATACCTCAATTAATATTCATAATATATAATATTAAAATGCAAAATCTTATACAGTCAATTGTTCTTTATTATTGTCTGTTGTATTCAACATCGACTTTCACGAGGCCATGGAAATTATAACATGAAATTAAATTACATTGTTGTTACAGATCATGAAGGCTAAAACTAGACAATTCGTGCAATAAGTATTTTTACGCAGTCCAGGACCGTATTATGAATTTATCGATGCAGTTGTAGATAGTGAGCAGACCGTTTTATCCAACTGAATTTTAGAATTCTTTCAAACTACAAGGATTCCTACAACATAATTTACTTAATATTGAATAATCAGAAGTACTATTGCGAAATATTGTCCCACCAAAATTATGCACGAGCAAGAATTGGTGTGAAGACCTCATGTGAAACGTAATAGAAGTGGCAATATTAACTGGAAAAACAAAAGGAGAAGATGTTTTTATCTCACGTATTGTTATGATACCCATTCGATTTTAAGCAACTGCAATTTCAGTGAGACTAACATTTGTAATGGCCATATTAAAATGAAGCTCAAGGACAGTAGCTCAAAGTTGCAGACATTGACTTAAAAACTGCGTGTTTTTGTCGCATCGTCGTCTATATTTTATACAAAGGAATGGAAAGAAAAAAGATTTTACACGTATCAAAAAGCAATTCATTGATATTTCTATCATGTTGCTAATGTAGTATGTGAATGTACATAAGGCGACTGAAAATAACATTGTATTAATTCTAAAATATACGTCTCTGAAAATATTGTTGTTCACGTCCGAAAATATGTTACTGCGAAATTCTATCTGTATAATCACGTTGCAAATGTAGTGTTATGCATTGTGGAAATAACAATCTCTTAATTTCTAAAATACCGTTAAGCCAATACATCTCCCAGATTATTAGTCTTTATGTTAAAAAAATGACTTATTGCAAGTTTATATTGTATCTGTATTCTGTGTATAAAATAAGAATTAATATAATATGTTCTGAATTTCTGAGATACAGTTTTCCAAGTCATATTAAAAAAACACAGGTTATGATGTAAGTGGGTGTACAGCGGTCAAGGGGTAAAAAAAATCTTCCAATATAAATTAAATTATATACGTACATAATTATCGATACGATGCTGAAACTGATCAGAAAGAGTAAAAGGAATCATATTTTCGTTGGGTTTTACTTTGTTCATAGTTTGATTTTTCTATTATTTTATTTGAAGAGTCCACTACAAGAATGATGGATGTCATTTGGAATACATTTTGCAGGAGAAGCAATTGAAAGTTTGAAATTCTTAGCGCTCAAAGCTTAACTAAGATTTTCCGATCATTACTGGACAATGACTATCAGCGTTAATGCCATATAACTCTCTATGTACATTCTATATGTCTTAAGCTATGCATTGACAGTCTTGGTTCATTTTCGACAAGAAAGTGACACCCATCATTCTTGCAGTGGACTCTTCATTTGTATTTCTGGCTGTGTGGAAGAGAAGGCATAATGGCCTTAACTACACCCAGAATAAATAAATAAAAACAAATAAATATATAAATTTAAGAAAAACGTTGAACGTCGGGCACATGATGGAATGTTTTGTTTCCGGTTGCCTGATTTACAACTGTTTTAAATTGAGTTAACGCTGGCAGGCATTTCGCCAAGGAGTTCATCAATTCATTTAAGTCACGTTAAGTAAAGATTCATCTTAGCTTAGTAAAGACAATTCGTTTTGGCTGTCTATAGTTAGGTTTCCGAGATTTTCGAAAATGTAATAACCAGATTAATTAAAAATAAAAGCAGAAAGGAAAACCCGTGCAACACCGGGTGCTTTCAGCTAGTATTTAATAAAAATACTAATATAACATAGGTCTTACATACTTACATATGACCCTTAAAGAATCCGGAGTTTCATTGCTGCGAAAAAAGCCAACATTTCGCCTATCTCGCCCCTTAAGATTTTATTAGCAGCAATGGAAGCTCGGAACTGACCTGAGCGTATGAAGTGTATTATGTAAGGAGACATGAACTCAAAATCACGACTACCTGCTGCAGGTTCAGAATTGACCCCAAAGCACCGCGACAACTGTATTCAAATTGCACGACACACATACAATGGACAGCAGTGTAGGCCTACTGCCACCTGGGTATTTCAAATAAAGCATGACTCAGAGAACAATACACTGCTACACCGGGTAGTCGAGTGTGTGTTCTGACTGGCACAAGTGAAAACAAGTCGCTTAGCACTGTGGGGTAAATCTAAACAGGTCAACGTGATTTTTAGGCCCAATTGTATAAAACTCCCTGACTAAATTTGAAAGACATGTTGGTTCAGAAAAGTGTGAATACAAGAGAGTTTTTTATTGTAAAAAATCAAGATGCTAATAATCCATTATTAAATGAGCAAATACCAAATTTACGTAATCCCCTATATCACTTAATAAAATAACATGTTATCGAATAGTCACTCCTGGCATCCCCTCTCAGTTATCTGTCCATACATCATCACTCAGTCTAAAACATGTAACGTCGGGTGAAACACGCCCCCTTGCCTGGAAGCAAACAACTGAACAACCATGTAAGTACAGATATAATAAACCTTTAAGAAACGCTGATATCAGCTCTCAGAACCTTTTCAAAATTAATAATAACCTATTAACTAAAATATTTTCAGACAACTATGGCATTCACCACGACGAATTAGACTGCGTGCTCTCCCACCAACAGCATTTGCATCACAGCTTCTCCATCTCTTTAAATTTATACATTATATTTAACATTTTAACATAGTTAATATCAAACTGTACAAATTTAATTTTAATGATACGATCTAATGAGAATACTTAGTCTTTAATTGTATAAGGTTAATATCATGCTGTGCCTTCTCCTTGTCTTATATACACACGAAAATCTAGCATCAGTGTTCAGCTTTACCATGTACAGTTTACCTCAAGAGGCACAAATTTATATAATTGTAAATGCCAGTACGTGCATTACTTACCATGTTATTAATTGATAGATCAACTTATCACCTATTTTAAATATTGTTTGCATCTCATGCACCTGAAGATGACTTTTTAAAGTCGAAAATATTAATGACTTCGTACTAAATATTGTGATGTAACAGATTATCTGACCTCACAAATTGAAAAGTGTATTTGACTGAAAACTTATTATTATTATTATTATTATTATTATTATTATTATTATTATTATTATTATTATTATTGTTATTATTATATACAATTATTAATTCCTGACTAAAGATCAATTTTGGTCGAAGATCGGAAAGTGAACCGAGTTCAGACACTTCTTCTATTGTATAAAACTTTTCTGCGATCAATTACCTTGGTTCAAATGCAATCTAAGTTCAGTGAAAAGGACTTGGCAACATCGCATAAACAGGTGAAGTATGTGATGCGCGGGGCATGTTGTACAGGTTTGTTCAGTGTAGCCAATTTAGCGACTTTAACTATTTTTCGACGACAATTTCTTTTAACTTTTATATTGCTTAAGTAGGGATTAAGCGACCTTTTTAGCGTCTCATATTGACAAAATTTAATCTTTCTTTGTTGATAATAAGAAATCTAGTGACTTTCCAGCTTTTTTTGGAGACACTGGTTTGTTTTGTGCGTTGTAAATGGAGGTAGGTTATTTTACGACGCTTTATCAACAGCTTAGGTTATTTAGCGTCTGAGTGAGATGAAGGTGATAATGCCGGTGAAATGAGTCCGGGGTCCAACATCGAAAGTTACCCAGCATTTGCTCATATTGGGTTGAGGGAAAACCCCGGAAAAAACCTCAACCAGGTAACTTGCCCCAACCGGGAATCGAACCCGGGCCACCTGGTTTCGCGGCTAGACGCGCTAACCGTACCTCCACAGGTGTGGACTGCGTTGTAAATAATGGCGGAAAATAAGAAGAAGATTGACCGTTCTCCAAATTGTTATGTTATGGTGTTTGATACTGCTAAACATAATAAAGCTTTATAAAACGACAATTTTCGTTTAGTAATACAGTTAATTGAAAATTTATGAATGTAATTAATCATATGCATGAATAATTAATGGTTGTTATAAACATAATATAATTTTAGGTTATATTATTTGATACTGCTGAACACGATAAAGCCTTATAAAATATAAGAATGTTTGTATATTAAGGCAAGAAATTGAAGAAATATATATATAAACGTATCTACCATATATATTAATAATAATGTTTTTTTTTTACACAATCTGCCACTCGCATACTTCAAACAGAAAAGAAATAACTGAACTTAGATCATCCAACTTAATCGGAGAAATTTCTTCAGTCAAAGTTGTCTTTAGTTTAAGGCAAATTAATCTCAGATTAGACTTTATGCAACACAAAATTCCAAGTTCAGCTAGAACGAGGATTAATTTAACCTCTGATCTAAGATTAAATGTTTTATACAATCGGCCCTTAGTATCATACTCCATTATAGTATAAAGAGGAACAGATACGGGTTTGACAATAAAGGCCTATACACTATTAGCAAGAGGTATTGTAGATGCTGGAGCATAAGTAAATTAATCAACCGTTTTAACTTAAAGATTAAATTTTATAAGAGACAGTGCATTACTCCTCCAATCGTTCATTCAAATTCCCAATTAAGTAAATTTAATCCTTCGATGGTAACAGGGGTTGCGCGCAACCTCGGCAAGATATTCTTCTATGTGTTACGTTGGTATTTCTATTTATTTTATACTCGTCTATGTAACCTCTTTCATTGTTCAAAGATTCAGAATAATCGTTGCCCTAGCGATAGTCCCGTTATTTTCGGTTCTATGTGGATTTAATTGTTCCTCGGGGCTGTTCACCACCCTTGTTACCTTACACCAGTGGTTGCCAAACACCACGAAATTGTGACGTAATAGAAATGCAACCCGCACACTACTATCGCAGGGAGAGGGGTGGAGTGGGTATCTCCTCAGGTAATGCAGTGAATAACAGTGCAGAGACGGACTGTGACCAAAAAATGAAAGCAATATAATATTCTTCTACTTATTAACTGTACACACTTTTTCCATGTTAATTTTTTATCCTCCTATTAATTATTTTTGTATTATTAATAAAATAAAATAAATTTATTTTCTTATTTTCCATAGAAAGAGTGTATACTTTACATCAGCAGATATTTGAAATTAGAAAAACGTACCAGGCTGGTCACGAAGTTGTAAATTACACTACATACTTCAAAAAACGTTGAAGTATTTTACTCCGATTAAGATATAGAAGCCGATTTTTTATTGATTATTTATTAATGAAATATTCAAATTACACTCATACGTAGAAAAAAAAAACGTGGAAGTATTTTACACCGATTAAAACATAGAAGCCAATAATTTGTATTGTTTATTTATTAATGAAATATTCAAATTACACTACATACGTCGAAAAAAACGTCGATGTATTTTACCCGGATTAAGACATAGAAGCCGTTACTTTTTATTGTTCGTTTATTATTCAAGTTACAGATAAGGGCGTGGTAGTCTTCATAACAAGAAAAATAATGACAACGTATATTATTCTTTTATACTTCATTTAAAATTTTACAACATATTCTTATCTCATATTTTTGCCATCTGCACAAAATAAATACTTTTCCTCCCTTGCTCCTTAAAATTAATAATAATAATAATAATAATAATAATAATAATAATAATAATAATAATAATAATAATAATAATAATAATGTTTTATTTTCGCTGGCAGAGTTAAGGCCATAAGGCCTTCTCTTCCACTCAACCAGTTTTTACTTACTATCTGTTTTCGAAAAGACATCTAAACATAATATCCTACACACTTGTAACATTACATGCGTACGTCCGCTGCTGATAAATGTCTTTACTTATATCGAAGTGATGGCTGTAAACAGAGGGTGGGGATATGATGTCATGGTTATGCTTGAGTGGAGACAGGGGCATGTGTCGCGATACAGCTTTTGGCGATCACTGCTTACACGGTGATAAATATTTCTTCTTACTTTTATTTAAATTGTGCCCTTTTACGTAGAAGTAATTAAATTTTACAATGATGCGGAAGGAGGGATTGACGTGTTCGACATAATGATGCATGGTTACACAGTTTCAAGATGCACGCGTCGTCAAAGTGGGCTGACAACCGTCAAGCAACCAACATTGAATGCACACTATGTATGACAATTTAAGTCACACAGAGTTAGTGTGCACTCAATGTTGGTTGCTTGACGGTTGTCAGCCCACTTTGAGGTCTGTGGATATAGAGGGAAAAATTGGATCGGTGTCTGGTAGAGTTTCAAGGTAGCTTGGCTGAGTTCAAATCTAAACTATTGATTCTCACTATGCTTAGAAATATCCGAGTCTCACAAATATATCTTGCATTTAAATACTTTTTACACTAATTGACCTTCACTGCATGCCTAGAGATATCCGAATGTCACAAATATATTTTACACTAGTTAACCTTCACTGTATATCTAGCGGTTTTCGAGTCTAACAAAAATATTTTATACTGGTTGATCCTCACTATGTGCTTAAAGATTTCCTAGTGACATGACAATCTAACTCGACCCTCCAACTGAGTTGATTCCCCCTCTCTTACATACCCATAATTCCTGCTGGCCAATAAGGAAGGAAGGTAAGAAAGTGCCCATAGTATATTTGTCATCCTAGTCACATGAGCTGTGGTAGGCTGTTCTGACGGCTGAGCCTGCGTGCACGGCTCACTATATACTTACTTACTCACTTACTTACTGGCTATTAAGGAACCCGGAGGTTCAGTGCCGCCCTCACATAAGCCCGCCATTGGTCCCTATCCTGAACAAGATTAATCCAGTCTCTATCATCATATCTCACCTCCCTCAAATCCATTTTAATATTATCTTCCCATCTACGTCTCGGCCTCCTTAAAGGTCTTTTCCCTTCCGGCCTCCCAACTAACATTCTATATGCATTCCTGGATTCGCCCATACGTGCTACATGCCCTGCCCATCTCAAACGTCTGGATTTAATGTTCCTAATTATGTCAGGTGAAGAATACAATGCTTGCAGTTCTGTGTTGTGTAACTTTCTCCATTCTCCTGTAACTTCATCCCTCTTAGCCCCAAATATTTTCCTAAGCACCTTATTCTCAAACACCCTTAACCTATGTTTCTCTCTCAAAGTGAGAGTCCAAGTTTCACAACCATATAGAACAACCGGTAATATAACTGTTTTATAAATTCTAACTTTCAGATTTTTTGACAGCAGACTGGATGATAAAAGTTTCTCAACCGAATAATAACAGGCATTTCCCATATTTATTCTGTGTTTAATTTCCTCCCGAGTATAATTTATATTTGTTACTGTTGCTCCCAGATATTTGAACTTCTCCACCTCTTCAAAAGATAAATTTCCAATTTTTATATTTCTATTTCGTACAATATTCTCGTCACGAGACATAATCATATACTTTGTCTTTTCGGGATTTACTTCCAAACCGATCTCTTTACTTGCTTCCAGTAAAATTCCCGTGTTTTCCCTTATCGTTTGTGGATTTTCTCCTAACATATTCACGTCATCCGCATAGACAAGCAGCTGATGTAACCCGTTCAATTCCACACCCTCTCTGTTATCCTGGACTTTCCTAATAGCATACTCTAGAGCGAAGTTAAAAAGTAAAGGTGATAGTGCATCTCCTTGCTTCAGCCCACAGTGAATTGGAAACGCATCTGACAGAAACTGACCTATACGAACTCTGCTGAACGTTTCACTGAGACATATTTTAATTAATCGAACTAGTTTCTTGGGAATACCAAATTCAATAAGAATATCGGCTCACTATATACATCAACAAAATCACAACGATACCTAAGAAGAAGAAACTTTTTAAAAACCTAGCTTTCCAACTTGTATCTCCTAGCATGAAATAATACTTTTTTTTTCCTTGTACTGAGGAGGACCCGAAGACTTACACTGCAGCCTGAGGCTTATTGTGCTTACCACTCCTATTCTTGTGAATGACTGGGTAGTCGAACGGCCGCGCTCTTGGACAAGTACAGCATGTGCTTAACCCGGACTATTGTATGGATGATGATAATGATGATATGTGAATTAATGATGGGAAAAATGAGTCCGAGATGTAACGCCTAAAGTTACCCAGCAATTTTGCTTCAATTAGTTGAGGGAAAACCCCGAAAGAAACCAACTAGGTAACTTGTCCCAACCAGGATTTGAACCCTGGCCTCCTCGTTTCATAGCCAGACGTGGTGACTATTACTCTACAGCGGTGGACGAAATGACACTTGGGTGAGAATTTGTCCATGAGCTCTTTGCGAGCACATCTTCGTTCGTAGGGATGAAACAAGGCAGGGATCTCGAAGAGAACGAACTCAGACCCATGAAGCTAAACAGACATTCTAGATGTTATTTTTGCTTTCCGAAAAAGGACAGAAAAGTAAAACACAGATAGTTAAAAGTGTGGTAGACCAGTTCGTAGTGAGTAGAGGATGGATATTTCTATATAGTTTTTCGGCACCTTAAAACTACGGGTCCAAGTTTCACAACCATACAGAACAATCGGTAATTTAACTGCTTTATAAAGTCTAACTTTCAGATTTTTTAAATGCAGACTAGATGACAAAAACGTCTCAGCCGAATAACAGCAGGCATTTCCCATATTTATTCTGGGTTTAATTTCCTTTCCAATATCATTTATATTTGTTTAGTCGCGACGCTGTTATTCCCGGCGTGACTCCTCCTCTTTGCTTACGTCTTAGGAAGTCAAGGCTCTATAAAGTCTAGGAAGGTAGTATCGTTAGTCATTTTTGTTCTTTCGTTGCCGAGCTACCAGACGAGGGATCTATTTGCCACACCGTTAAACATTATCATGTCGTAGCTCCTATGATAATAAATCAAACGCACTGTAATTCAGCAAATAATTGAGAGGCAAATAACGTCCTCGTGTGCTTTCTGCGAACGCCAACGAAAGAGCCAAAATGGCGGGCTTATATATATAGGACGGTCTTACTAATAAAAACTCTATATATAGACGTTTAACTCTCTTATACTTATACAATGAGTAGCTCGTTTATAAGTCGTGTGTAAATTACTTACTAATAATCACTACATACGTCGTGTATAACAGTATAACTGTTACACAGCTACGTCATAGTTTCGTCATTACTTCATTACGAAAGGTAATAGAATATCTGAGATTCTCTATTGCATCCGGTAGAGCGCTCTAGTGTGCCGTGTTAAGAATCGATAGTACAACTGGCTCTGATCGATTACCATACTATATTTTGGTCAAAGAGTACAAACTACAGCAATAATATTCTACTTATTCTGTGCTCTTTCGTGTGTTCTTCTGTGGTTACAAGGCATCTATCATCATAAAATGACAGTCTATACGAACAGCTATTAGAGGGGCGGCCTTTTTTCTCTATATACAACGCTTAAACAAGGGGTTTCTTATATAATATAACTACTGCAAAGCAATTCCCATTGTATAGTTACAGATTGTTTATACATCCATCGCTTATGCATGGTTTATTAGTAACGTTTTCTGTCTCAACGCTGCATAAGTCTCGTATAAAAACTATATACGGTTTATTAGTAAGACCGTAAGTATTTATCTAGCCTTAGGAAATGCTTTACATCTTCATCAGCGAATCACAAGACGCACACGTTTAAATGTGACCAACCTGCAACGTGATTGGCTGCCGGAAATTAGAGCGACGGGACTATAAATTCACTAATTCATTTGATTTATTCCATTAAATTCACCCCTCCGTCTAATCATAAAAAATGACAACACTCATAAATGTTTTCTTCCAGATTTCCATTCACCCAACATACTAATGCAATCAATCATTTATTTGTTGACTTGTTAATTCAGTCTTCAGCCTCCAATCATCATTCGTCCATCCCCAGACACATCCGCTCACCGAGCACGCTGTGCAAATCTTGGATGCGAGCAGCTGAGACAGCAACGTCACGTATCCGTGTATTCCTGCAGGATACGGTGTGTGATGGATCCCTAATTACTGCATCACATCTACACAGATAATATAATCAGGATAACAAGCGGTCGCACGTCTGCCACGAGCCGAGCCGCTCCGGACTCGCTCTCCCGATGATTGGAAGGGTTCAGTCATAAACGCCAGAGGGTCCGGCGGAGCCATTTGCAGCTTCACGCGTGATCGCTAGTACATGAAAGGAGCCGTTCCCTTTGTAACAACGGACCACTTAATTACCCTACGACCTCTGTTGGAGATAAACTAGAAGTTCTTAACGTCTTATTGAGCTTCAAATTCTGTCAAAAATAAGTGTTAACAATGAAAACTTGTTGGAGATATTTGTAACAGTGAAACAGTACATAGTTTTTTTGTGTTGATTTTTGAAATTCCAATAAGTCAAGTACTAAATTTAAAAAGAATGGTATTCAATCATATGACTTATCTTTCATGTGGCTTTTAAGGAACCCGGAGGTTCATTGCCGTCCTCACATAAGCCCGCAATTGGTCCCTATCCTGAGCAAGATTAATCCAGTCTCTATCATCATATCCCACCTCCCTCAAATCCATTTTAATATTATCTTCACATCTACGTCTCGGCCTTCCTAAAGGTCTTTTCTCCCCGGCCTCCCAACTAACACTCTATATGCATTTCTGGATTCGCCCATACGTGCTACATGCCCTGTCCATCTCAAACGTCTGGATTTAATGTTTCTAATTATGTCAGGTGAAGAATAGACTGCGTGCAGTTCTGTGTTGTGTAACTTTCTCCATTCTCCTGTAACTTCATCCCTCTTAGCCCCAAATATTTTCCTGAGAACCTTATTCTCTCAAACACCCTTACTTAACATGTGTTCCTCTCTCAAAATGAGAGTCCAAGTTTCACAACCCATAAAGAACAACCGATAATATAACTTTTTTATAAATTCTAACTTTCAGATTTTTTGACAGCAGACTGGATGATAAAAGCTTCTCAGCCGAATAATAACAGGCATTTCACATATTTATTCTGTGTTTAATTTCCTCCCGAGTATCATTTATATTCGTTACTGTTGCTCCAAGATATTTGAACTTCTCCACTTAATGTAAATTATGCAATTGTCAATTTACATTGTGTTACAATTGCAGTGAAGATTTTTACATAATATCAAAGTATAGATTGTTGATGTCAATTTAAAAAAAAAACATTAAAAAAAACGGTGAAACACTTAAGTACACCAATTAAAATCAAATTTCAAATATGCATATTTAATCGGAATTAAGTTAAGTAACCATATCATATTACGGTAAAATAAATGTAGATAAATGCTGTTAATCAAGTATATCACTTATATTATATCACTTATATTATCACTTATATTATCATATTAAGAATACTTTAAAAAGAATACAAAAATTGTGTTTGAATATGTTACGCACATAAAAGTGATTATCGACTACTATTTATATATGTAGAATTATTAAACACATTTCCACAAAAACAAATTAAGACTAAATTACAACCAATCATATCAGAGTCATTTAATTAAATTACGATGTGACTACTATGTGTGGACGAGAAGTTATTCAAGTGTGTTGATTGTGTACACACATAGTAGTGACATTGCAGTTCAATTAAATGACTCTGATATGGTTGGTTGTAATTTAGTCTTATTTTGTATTTGTAACAATATGCATATTTAATAATTCTACATATTTAAATAGTAGCCGATAACCATTTTTTCATGTACGTAACACATTCAAACACAATTTTTGTATTCTTTTTAAATGATTCTTAATATGATAATACAAATGATATACGCACTTGATTAACAGTATTCATGTACATTTATTTTAGCGTAATTTAATTCCGATTAAATACGCATAATTGAAATTTCATTTTAGTTGGTACACTTAAGTGTTTCACCGTTTTTTTAACGTTTTTTAATATTGCCATCAACAATATATAAATCCCACAATGGTAGCTGCCCTTCAGAAAGGGTTGCCAAAGACACAGCATACTAAACAAATAAAATAAAAATAAACATTTGTGTTATCAGTATTTACGATTTTTATTTTCAAATGGAAGCTACCCTTGGGAAAGTACTTTTATTCAACAATTATTAGTAATCAGATAGAATATAAGGAAATTTAGGTGTACAGGTGATTACATAAAATCTGAACAGAATATTTTATTACGCCTATAGCAATAATTTTCAAAATATTTAAAGGAATTCCAAAAGACTTAAAATATTCAACTGAGAATTTTGGAATTGTTCCCCTTGCTCCGAACAATAGGCCAAATACTTCAATCTGTCCTTGTATATGATAATAATCTGTAAAGTATTGAATTGTAGGGTCATAGTTGGTCTTCTTTTCTTCATGTACTGCTACAGGTTGTTCAACTGCAGTTTCAAAGCGCACGGTGGGATCGATGATAATTGCTCTGTCATTTCTTCTATCAATGGCAATGATGTCAAATTGCCGAGAACTTCCATCGCTTACAAGGCAGTGAACTTCTTGGTGAACCTCGTAGAAGGAAGGAAGACTTTTAGCAATAAGTTCTCGTAATAATACTTTTATATTATGTAAAAATCTCCACTACAATTTTAATGCAATGTTTTTTTTTTCACAAGGTATCTCTAATTATCATACTGAGTGGCGAAAACGTTAACAAATTTAAAAAATACAATGTAAATTTATAATTCCACAATTTATATTAAAGATAATACATATGATTGAATACCATTCCTCTTGAATTTAGTAGATACTTTCTTTGAATCACTTTATCCTGAGTTAAATTCGTTGCAGGGTGAAGTACTTGTGAAGACCCATAAAATTATTTGAGCGCAACTTGCTTCGTTATAGAAATAATCTTTGAAGTGCTGTGTTTTAGATTTATAACTCGTAAAAGAATTTTGATACCAACAAAACTACAGTAAGAATATTTTTAAACTACCGGTTCACAAGCCTCTTACTGACATGACTCTCTTGCAACCGCCGGAGTCTCCTTCCGTGAACTCACGGCACTTCGCCGGTATTCTCTTACATTCCCCTCCGTAAAGTGACGGTGTAGTTGCTATCAGCGTATTCAGAATCTCACCGGGCCGGTGGACAACAATGACGTCACGCTGCAGCGAAAAGGGAACAAAACTGCTAGAAGGATCGATGGCTGTCATGGCGACTGTATAAGTTGTTGTCTGTGCTAAGCTAGCAAAATTGTGCGAAATTTTCGTACTGCCATCTCGTTCACAGAAAAGAGAGCATAAACAATTTATTTCTTGAACCGGTAGTAATAACTGGTCCGTTGACATGTTCGCTCATAAGCCATTAACATATTGTTTTTACGTTGTGCTCATTACAAACAATAAAGCAGAACACACCGCCATGACGCAACAGTGCACGATGTCATTCGTGTGCTAATTCCCGCCCTATACAAGAACCAATCAGATTCACTGATAGCGGCCACCACCTCTGCAAGCTGATGGCACCGGTGCGACACCGGTGGAGCATCAGTGACTCCATCGGTGAAATTCCGAACACCGTGATGCCATCAGATTGCTCAGCGCTGAGATTCGGAACACACTCTATGATTCGAGACAAGTCTTGATGGCCTTATTTCTTAGAAATGGTTAAGAAGCCTTCCCTTCCAGCCATTTACTGAAAGGGACTGACCCTCACACCGACAAAGTAAAATAGCGATCATACCTTCATTAAGAAAAAATACGGTGTGGACAAGTATCTAACATTCTAACCAAAAACAAATTCCTCAGTTTCTATCTGTCTAGTCAGTGTACGTATGTAGTTATCGACTGAAACAATTTTTTCCGTTTTTCGGCCGTGGTTAAGTGGTGTGGAAGTCTGTGGAGCAAGAAATGAAGACTAAAAATTCAAATCCTGGCCCTTTGTCTCGAAGAATTTAAAAAAAAAAAATACAGTACGATTTAAACCCTGGTCTCAGAAAATCAACTTTGTTATTGGAAAGGACCGAAATTGGGGACACAGACTGCGAAGATGATGAAAAAAGCTAAAACTTTGCTGTGTTCCGTAGTTGATAAAGAGGACTTCTTAATAAATTAGAATTTAAAATAATCAAATAACTACGGATGCGGCAAATGCAGGGATTACCATGGTAAAGAAAATTTCATCCATGAATCCCGACAACTATCAGACCCCGTATAAAGAACACAAGAAGAAGACTAAACTCTCTTCTGACCGAAGCGACTACTTTTCTCGTGATCTATTGCGTAGAACAATCGAAACGGTGTATCACCTGATTCTGAGAACAAGTCATGCGGGAAAACACTGAGATCTTTTTCCATTCTTTTGCCATAAACGGTTTATGTTTAAGTTTAATTATTTAATTTTCTTATTTTTATCCCTAATAAATTTTAAATCCTAAATAACGTGGTCGTAACAATCGAAATGTTCTCAACATATTAATAATACATTTAGTAAAAGACTCGAAAATCCTTTAAAATCTTATGTTTGGCATACGTTAAAGTTGCTTTCAGGCAGGGGATGGATGTAAAAGATTATGGGAGGCACCATTCTTCGCGGACTCACCGGATACCATACACATTACATAGTTGACCTTGACGAGAAAAATTTGGATTTTCGTTATTCCAGTACCGAGTAATCTGGACATTTACATTGCCAACTACGTCAAACCGAAACTAATGAATAAAAGAAAGAATAAGATACAATGAATCAACAATTCCATAGCTGTTGGATTATAACACCCAGAGGAAAATAATTATGCTCATTTACGTTTTAAATTGTACATTGGGAGTAAACTCTAGAGGGTCTGCTACAGGTTTGGAAACTGGGAACATATTTAAGGCCAAAAACTTGCTTCTGAGAACTCTCCTGCTAGCTATTTATAAACATCCGGTCCGATTATTAATGTACTGGTTTAAAATAAAAGACCTTACCCAACTACGTATAGCGTTTTAATTCTGGGATATATAAATAATCTACGGTTTCTTAGCTTTTCGGAGAAATTCATTGCAGAAATTTTCTCATTTTTCAAAACCAACTTCCGGAGTCCGCTTTGAACCCACACAACTCGCATATGATGAAAAACACAGTTAATTCATGAGCGAAGAGGATGAGTATATCAAACTTGTAAATAAATAATACAAATGAACTAATTCGGGTAGCATTCCATGTTCATTAGGTACGCACCTGTTACAAACGCAATACAAAAAATACTAAAAAGTAACATACAATCTGGCTTTACATTTTCTAAAAGATCAAAGGCTTTATATTTTCTAAAAGATCAAAGGTATGATATCTCAGAACTTCGTTTATATATTAGAGCAGTGTATTATGATAATAAGTCATTATAACAATTTGTTTTGTTCTTTAAATGTTCAGTAATTTTATCCGAATAACAGAATGAAAACTTACATTTGTTCGGATCAAATTTCTGCATGTTTAAAGGACAGAATTAAAATTCTCTCAATCATCTATCATCATAAAACACTTCTCTCTTAAACTGACTTAGCATATTGGGAATTAAGTCACTAGCTTTCCCTAAACACACTATGAAATGTTTCATATAAAACCATTATTATCTCGAAAAGGAAGCAGGAGCGAGTAAAATTGTATTAAATTTTATTTTGAAATATCTCAAAGAATAGGACCCTTAAATTTATGACATTACTTACAGTTCACTCTGTATCTAGTCGTTAATGTTTTCCAATCTGAACAAATATATAAATATACATTATTAAAATATTATCATAAAAATCGTATTAAATATAAAGAAGAACATGTTTATCGTACCAGAAGAAATCTGACATGTCCTTTCGCTGAAAATATATGTTACACAACCACTGGAATAAATGATAGAGTTACGGGCCAAGGTTATACAACTGTATTTTAGTAATAGGTTATTTTGAGTTTAATAAATTTATGAAAAAAAAATTAAGCAAATTATTCAGTGTTCATTCCCCCTTTTTTTCTTAATTTTAATACAGTATTTATTCATTCCAACTTATATTCTATTCTTGACTTGATTCTCTATTTTTATCTACAGAAATCTCACTAGAGATTTTGATTTATCTAGAGAAAATCAAACCTCGAGTGGCATTTAATTAACTATTACGCGATTAGAAAAAGTATATAAAGATTAGAGGAAATAAAATACTCTAATACAGTAAAATATTAATTGATTTACGAAAATACTGAACTTTCTTGAAAATGTATTATTGTACCACCTCATCATTACTAATATTCCGCTAGATGCCAGTAGTGTGTTATGATTATCTTTCCTCTTGTTACCAGTTGTGCCAACTGTAAATCTTCATTGAACTCTATGGACGAATACTAGTCAAGAAGGCTATGTTGATTCAGTTTCATGTTTATTAAAAGAGTTGCATTCCACTTCAAATATTAATAATGTATTAAACAATCTATGATACGTGACTATCCATAATCTCATACAGCAGAAGCTATAACATAACCTAAATAATATAAACAAAATAAACGATAGAAAAGTCTTAATTAAGAATGATGAAATAAACATGAATCATTATAAGAGGTACAATTATTGAAAGGACAATGTTGGCAAACAAAGAAACAAATCCTCCGGGAGGTGACAAAAATTGTAGAATAAGCAGCCATGATTGGTTGAAACATCTCGTTCCGTACTGTTTCATTGGTCAAAAGTAGTATGAAGTAGTAAGAGTGTAATAGTCCGGTATGGCATAGTTGTGCCCCGCGGTCAATCGGGAGGCCTAGACATGGCATAGTTGCGCCCCGAAGAAGTCAGGTAGCAGAATGGACATGGCGTAGTTGCGCCCCGATGGACATAGTACACAAAATAAATAAATTACTTAAAAATATTATAATGGTAGCTGCATTAAAATCAGGTAGGCCTAGCATATGATCAATTTTCCTATTTAAAATAACACTTTTTATCGACCACACACAATAACTGAACTGCATTTTTTGTTTGTACACCGATATCTTAACCATACGGTACAGGGTTTCGAAAATTGAAACTAGAACCATTGTAAATTATTAACTCTTTACCCTTTTCACTAAACTTTACATTCATTTTAAATTAACCTCACTATACGCCACAGACGGTGTGAAAATCACTA
The DNA here is from genome assembly GCF_040183065.1 of Periplaneta americana. Lineage (NCBI taxonomy): Eukaryota > Metazoa > Arthropoda > Insecta > Blattodea > Blattidae > Periplaneta > Periplaneta americana. Next base: position 99,028,816 of record NC_091133.1, read on the forward strand.
ATAAAATGTCAAGACTGCTAAGGTCTCATATTCCAACGACTCACTCATTTGAATATGTCAGTCAAGTACTGCCAACTTCATGGTGTTCATTTTTACGGTAGGCTATCGATAATCACTGCATGAACAGTAGAAAAACAGTTAATAAAGTACTGCCAACTTCATGATGTTCATTTTTACGTAGGCTATCGATAATCGCAGCATAAACAAGAGAAAAACAATTAAGTATTGCCAACTTCATGGTGTTCATTTTAACGGTAGGCTATCGACAAAGAGTTTGTAAATATAACTAGAGACACCAACGGCGCTAGTTTCGCGTACAAAATTGAACCGCTGTTCGGCCGCCATTAAAGGGAGTTTGGTGCTTCGCCAGGAGTGCACGCAGTTCATGCTTATTGAGGAGTACGAATAAATATAAGTACACTTGAAGGGAAATAATAAGAAAATGGTGAAATACTGCGCCGCAAATAATTGTTCTAACATAGCTACAATTGTAGGATGCCCAGGAAAGCATGCATATCTTAATATTTGGAAGAATGTTAAAAATGCAGTTCCTCCTTTGAATGTGTTTACAGAATGTCGGAATATTTCTTGGATAAAGTTTTTCCAGAAACACGTTAATCAGGTTTATAAGGTTGATTTCAACAATGTATATAAGGGTTAGGTGCCATCACATTACAGTGGATTATAATAGCAGAGTGCATAAGAAAATCCTCGGACTATATCTGTCTAAAACTGTTTTATTTCACAATAAATGAGCTGAGCATGTAATTTTCGTTTTGTACAGTATATACTTCTAGTTTTTGGTTGTATTAAATCCAAAGAAATTAGTGAAAATACAGCTGATGGCCTAGCTAGGCCTATTATTACCACTACTACTAGGCCTACTATTACTACTACTAGGCCTATTATTACCACTACTACTAGGTCTATTATTACCATTACTACTAAGCCTACTATTACCACAAAAACTAGGCCTACTACTACAACTAATACTAGGCCTACTATTACCACTACTACTAGGCCTACTATTACCACTATTACTAGGCCTATTATTACCACTACTACTAGGTCTATTATTACCACTACTACTAGGCCTATTACCGCAAAAACTAGGCCTACTACTACTACTAATACTAGGCCTACTATTACCACTACTACTAGGCCTACTATTACCGCAAAAACTAGGCCTACTACTACCACTAATACTAGGCCTACTATTACCACTACTACTAGGTCTATTATTACCACTACTACTAGGCCTACTATTACCGCAAAAACTAGGCCTACTACTACCACTAATACTAGGCCTACTATTACCACTACTACTAGGCCTACTACTACCACTAATACTAGGCCTATTATTACCACTACTACTAGGCCTATTATTACCACTACTACTAGGTCTATTATTACCACTACTACTAGGCCTACTATTACCGCAAAAACTAGGCCTACTACTACCACTAATACTAGGCCTACTATTACCACTACTACTAGGTCTATTATTACCACTACTACTAGGCCTATTATTACCACTACTACTAGGCCTACTACTACCACTAATACTAGGCCTATTATTACCACTACCACTAGGTCTATTATTACCACTACTACTAGGCCTACTATTACCGCAAAAACTAGGCCTACTACTACCACTAATACTAGGCCTACTATTACCACTACTACTAGGTCTATTATTACCACTACTACTAGGCCTACTATTACCGCAAAAACTAGGCCTACTACTACCACTAATACTAGGCCTACTATTACCACTACTACTAGGCCTACTACTACCACTAATACTAGGCCTATTATTACCACTATTACTAGGCCTACTACTACCACTAATACTAGGCCTATTATTACCACTAATACTAGGCCTATTATTACCACTACTACTAGGTCTATTATTACCACTACTACTAGGCCTACTATTACCGCAAAAACTAGGCCTACTACTACCACTAATACTAGGCCTACTATTACCATTACTACTAGGCCTACTACTACCACTAATACTAGGCCTATTATTACCACTACTACTAGGCCTACTACTACCACTAATACTAGGCCTATTATTACCACTAATACTAGGCCTATTATTACCACTACTAAAAGGTCTATTATTACCACTACTACTAGGCCTACTATTACCGCAAAAACTAGGCCTACTACTACCACTAATACTAGGCCTACTATTACCACTACTACTAGGCCTACTACTACCACTAATACTAGGCCTATTATTACCACTACTACTAGGCCTACTACTACCACTAATACTAGGCCTATTATTACCACTAATACTAGGCCTATTATTACCACTACTACTAGGTCTATTATTACCACTACTACTAGGCCTACTATTACCGCAAAAACTAGGCCTACTACTACCACTAATACTAGGCCTACTATTACCACTACTACTAGGCCTACCATTACCACAAAACCTAGGCCTACTACTACCATTAATACTAGGCCTATTATTACCACTACTAGTAGGCCTACTATTGCCACAAAAACTTGACCTACTACTATCAATACTACTACACCTACTATTACCACTGCTACTGAGCTTACTATTACCATTACTACTAGGCCTACTATTACCACTACTACTAGGCCTACTATTACCACTACTACTAGGCCTATTATTACCACTACTACTAGGTATATTATTACTACTAGTACTACTAATATACCTATTATTACCACTACTACTAGGCCTATTACCACTACTACTAGGCCTATCATTACTACTACTAGGCCTATCATTACTACTACTAGGCCTATCATTACTACTACTAGGTCTATTATTATTATTACTACTAGTAGGCCTACTATTACCACTACTCCTAGGCCTACTATTACCGCTACTAATTGTATTAAAAAGTCTGTACTGACCTCTAACTTGGTGGTTATCAACTACACAATGAATAGATTGTTTTGTGATAAAATTTATTCTCATTATATTTTAAATCAGCGTCCAGAATTTTTGTGATCTCATATTTCACCACTAAATATTTTCTAAGGCCCATATACCTTCCTCTTCCTTTGCATGAAAGGACTGTATAGATCATTTTAAATATTACAGTAAATATCCATTATTATGTCCTTAAAACAATACTAGTAATACTGAAAATTAATGTTGACATTGCCATTATTTAATATTTCACATAGGCCTACTTATCCCGAGTGTATATGGGTGATCTAATTTATTTTTTAGAATATCGCCAAAGATGAATCATTATAATACTTTAATAAATGTAGCGCTCCTCTGCATTCATGTTTATTTCATCACGACTCATCCTTTGTAAAAGATGTTTAAAACAGTGTCTATCACCAGACTACATCAATGTATTGTGGTACTGTTTTCGAATTTCTCGCCGCAGACATTCCCTTTTATTGGCGGATGCTAGCCGATTCAATTTGTGACATTTTTCTTGCCTGCCACTCACGGGTATGTGTCTCTAGTAAGTATTACAAACTCTTTGGCTATCGATAATCACTGCATAAACACTAGGAAAACAGTTAATAAAGTACTGCCAACTTCATGGTGTTCATTTTAATAAATATTAAAACGAATAAGAAATCAGTAAGGTTGCTTGATTACGAGGCTCGAGTTTCCGTAGTGTCTTTTTCTCTACCTATTTCATCGGAGCGCAGCTATGCGATGCCCCTTTTCTCTACCTGATGGGAACGGGGCGCAACTATGCCCACAAAACAGGGACCCTTTTCTATCTGCTGCATCTTACTTGACCGTGGGGCGCAACTATGCCCTACCCTAATAGTCTTCGTAATTATCCCCTTATTTTTTAATAATTCTATTGCTTTTGTGATTTTATTGAAACTTTATGTTCAATTCAGTAAAAAATAGTTATTTGTAGGAACCATCTCCGAACACGAACTTGCTCAAACGGGCGTACGCTACGTCATTAATAACCCAAATCAGGTAACTTGTCCCAACAGGGATTTGAACCCGGCCCGTTAGTTTCACAGTCAGACATCCTAACCGTTACTCCACAGTGGTGGACGACCCATAGATTAGGGTATGTGTGTTTATTTTTTGCAGTAAAACGGAAAAGTGATATTCTACCAGAAATAGTTGAAATTTCACACGTCTTCCCCTTAAACTGCAGTTCTTATTTCGAAGAAGGTGACACACACACACGGAGCCTGTATTAAATACGTTAAGTAGCAGGGCGCGGGGATGCAGCCCGCCACACTTGTGTCCGACAGCACCGTTACATGCATTTTAAATGCGGCTCGCCCAGTCGAGGCATCGACCAGCCAGCCCGCGGCTGCAACGAATTATGCATTACACTGGGGCATGCCGACTCAGGTAACGCAGCAAAAAGGTCACTATATAAAACGGCGCGGCTCCCTTCTGTCTTATGAAGCAGAGGGTCAAACTACATTTACACCAGCAGTACACCCCGCTGCTATAAAACAGCAACATCTCTTACGACACCTGCTAGGTGCTGCCGGGTCATCAGCAGACAACCTTTCCTTATTACGCACAAATTCTAGAAAGCTAGAAGCATCTAGAGATCTTAGATAAAGGCATTTTTACTTCGTCTATTTTTTTTTTTTTAATTTTAACTCATAACATTAGAATAGCTACTCTCTGTATGCAGGATGGTTTTGGTGTTTAGAAGAAAGTATAAACTTGATTTAATTATATTTAAAGATATACTCCTTAGTATGTATGTATGTATTTATTCACACTGCAATGGGTATATACCCGGTGGCAGTGGTAGCTAATTACACTCAATAATGACAATAATAAATTTATTAATTAAAATACAATTAATAATACTAATAATTAATACTAACAATAATTTATTATAATAATAATAATAATAATAATAATAATAATAATAATAATAACAGGGAACATCCTAAATTAAATGACGCAAGATCACTTAAAATAACATTTAAAGTAAATCTAATTTGTATCTTAAACCTAAGTTCGAACTAAAAGTCGACCTGGTTGGCGAGTTGGTATAGCGCTGGCCTTCTATGCCCAACGTTGCGGGTTCGATCCCGGGCCAGGTCGATGGCATTTAAGTGTGTTAAATGCGACAGGCTCATGTCAGTAGATTTACTGGCATGTAAAAGAACTCCTGCGGGACAAAATTCCGGCACATCCGGCGACGCTGATATAACCTCTGCAGTTGCGAGCGTCGTTAAATAAAAAAAAAAAACATAACATCGAACTAAAACCCACGCGTATGATATGTTCATATCTGCACAAGTACCTTTCAGCACTACACCCATTTCGCTGTCAACTCACTCACTGCACTGGAACTTCGACACATTTTACTGATTCTATCCTGATTTCACTAACACTTCAAAAACATTTCACTGTTCAAATACTTTGCACTGCCACTATAAACTATAAAGCTTCACTGACAGGAACACGTTTCACTTACACAACACACTTCACTGACACAACATAATTCTTCACTGATACAACACTTCAATAACAAAGTATCATTTACACCCTTTAAATACTGTGTATAATTACCGTCTATTAGTAAAGTCCTTAAGCCTATTTTTAAATACATTTTCAGTTGTTGGTAAAGCCTTTAGTAAGTCTGCAGGTAAAGCATTCCAGTCCCTAATAGTACAATTGAGAAAAGAAAACTTTCCAGTGTCCGTTCTCTGTCTTCTTTCCCTCAATTTATGTGAGTGGTCGTTCCTTGAAGAGTAATTTGGCGGCTGCAACCTATTTTTTATTTCTCTCCAGACAGGCTCACCTCTGTATGTTTTGAACATTGCGCATAATCGAATTCGCATTCTCCTGTCCGTGAGTGTGTCCCATTTTAATGGTGAATTTTTCCGACAACACTTGAGAGCCCGTTTTTGAATCTTTTCCAGTGTTTTAATATGTTCTAATCTGTAAGGATCCCAGAGTACAGAGACTATAAGACTAGCATTTCAGACAATGAAGATAATTGAATAATTTCGAGGGAAAAATTGTTCCGGAGCCGGGTATCGAACCCGGGACCTTTGGTTTAACGTACCAACGCTCTACCATTGAGCTACTCGGGAACTCTAACCGACACCGACACAATTTTTCCCTCTATATCCACAGACCTCAAAGTGGGCTGACAACCGTCAAGCAACCAACTTCGAGTGCACACTAACTCTGTGTGACTTAAATTGTAGTTTTCTGTTCACGAACAGTGACGTATATTATGCAAATCAAGATTTCAGGTATAACTCCCTGTAAAGTTGATTTGAATAATTTCGAGGGAAAAATTGTTCCGGAGCCGGGTATCGAACCCGGGACCTTTGGTTTAACGTACCAACGCTCTACCATTGAGCTACTCGGGAACTCTAACCGACACCGACACAATTTTTCCCTCTATATCCACAGACCTCAAAGTGGGCTGACAACCGTCAAGCAACCAACTTCGAGTGCACACTAACTCTGTGTGACTTAAATTGTGGTTTTCTGTTCACGAACAGTGACGTATATTATGCAAATCAAGATTTCAGGTATAACTCCCTGTAAAGTTGATTTGAATAATTTCGAGGGAAAAATTGTTCCGGAGCCGGGTATCGAACCCGGGACCTTTGGTTTAACGTACCAACGCTCTACCATTGAGCTACTCGGGAACTCTAACCGACACCGACACAATTTTTCCCTCTATATCCACAGACCTCAAAGTGGGCTGACAACCGTCAAGCAACCAACTTCGAGTGCACACTAACTCTGTGTGACTTAAATTGTGGTTTTCTGTTCTGAAGATAATTGACAAAAATCACTGTTGAAATTATACTCTATTTCAGTAATCGCCAAAAGCTGTGTCGCGACACATGCACCTGCCTCCACTCAAGCGTAACCATGGCATCGTACCCCTACCCTCTGTTTACAGGCATTACTTCGGTATACGTAAGTAAAGACATTTGTCAGCAGCGGACGTACGCATGTAATGTTACAAGTGTGTAGTATAATATGTTTCGATGTCTTTTCGAAAACAGATAATAAGCAAAATCTTAATTTTAAGGAGCATGGGAGGAAAAGTATTTATTTTGTGCAGATGGCAAAAATATGAGATACTTAATTTGTTGTAAAATTTTAAATGAAGTATAAAGAACAATGTGCGTTGTCATTATTCTTCTTGTTATGAAGACTGCTACGCCCTTACCTGTAACCTGAATATTTCATTAATAAACGAACAATAAAACTATCGGCTCCTATGTCTTAACAGGGATAAAATTACTTCGACGTTTTTTGAAGTATGTAGTGTAATTTACAACTTCGTGACCAGCCTGGTACGCTTTTGTAATTTCAAATATCTGCTGATGTAAAGTACACGTTCTTTTTATGATAAATAAGAAAATAAATTTATTTTATTTTATTAATAATACAAAAATAATGAATAAGAGGGTAAAAAATAACATGGAAAAAAGTGTGTATACTTAATAAGTAGAAGAATATTATATTGCTTTCGTTTTTTGGTCACAGTCCGTCTCTGCACTGCCATTCACTGCATTACCTGAGGAGATACCCACTCCACCCCTCTCCCTGCGACAGTGGTGTGCGGGTTGCATTTCTATTACGTCACAATTTCGTTGTGTTTGGCAACCATTGCTCTATTTTATACACAGAAGGAAACTTCCCGCCGTTGAGTTTAAACGACAGGGTGAACCTTGTCAATCAATAACAAGTTTGATAGGGAGTGTGCTATTTGCTACCGTATATCTGTTTGATATTCCTACAAGACGTTAACGTTCTTTGTTATCTTCCCTCAGTCTAGGCCTGTTTTAACCTAGTTAAGTTTAGTTTCAAACAGGTCACTTACAAATATTTTTCAGTCAAGGTTACGGATATTGTCATGGATATGCTGGTGTTAGTGCGCTTAGTAAATCACTTTCTATAATAAGTTCGAAAATTTAATTTGTTTGTTGCGCGGATAGTGCAAGAATATATACATACATACATACATACATACATACATACATACATACATACATACATACATACATACATATATTAATTTTCAAAATATTTACTTTGTCCAAAAAAGAGTCTATAATTTTGTCAACCATACTTTGAAAACATGGAGTAAAAATTTAAACTTCTTGGTTTGAAATTTGTAACGACTCTTAGTATTATAACGTGAGTAAAAGCAATAAATATGGAAGTGTGGAAAAATTACTTTAAAGTGTAGATTTACTGTCACGAAAAACCTGTTAGTGATTGTGAAATACAGGTGAAATATAAATTATGAGGACGATTATGTTGCCTATTACAAATTTACTACGTCATAAAACTTTTGGCCAATAAAACGGTACGAAAGGACGTCTTTCGATCAATCATGGCTGCTTATCGCACAATTTTATCGCTTCCTTAGTATTTGTTTAATTTTATCGCTTCCCTAGCATTTGTTTCTTTTTATCACTACTCTAGCATTTGTTTCCTTTTTGCCAACATGTCAAACTACAAATTCTTTACGGTACTATAAAACATGCTTTGTGATCGTAATTCGTTTCCCTCATAGATAGTCGACTGAAAATGGTGGCTCCGTTCAAACATTTTGGTGAAGGTAACTTTAGTGAAATAGAATTTTAGTAAGTCAATTAATATCTATTTCATTGTATTATAGTACTTTATTTCTTCTAATCTTTATAAACTTTCTTCTGTTTTTATCACCTCACTACCGTTTGTTTCGTCTGCAAAACATTTAAAACTGCAAATTCTTTATGGTACTATAAAACATGCTTTGCGATCGTCATTTGTTCACAGCATAGACAATCAACTGAAAATAGCGGCTCCATTCAATCGTTTTGGTGAAGCCAATATGAGTGAAATAGAATTTCAGTAAGTCAATTAATATTTTATTGTATTAGAGTACATTATTTCTTCTAATATTCATATACTTTCTTCTAATCGTGTAACAGTCAATTAAATCCCACTCGAGTTTTGATTTTCTCTAGGTAAATCAAAATCTCTAGTGAGATTACTTTTGATAAAATGTGGCCAACATATTATAAATGAAAGGTCAAATTACTTTCGAAAAAAAATGTCTAAAATTAACCAAATTTCATACATGTCCTTCCTTAAATTATGATTTTTCGTAATAAATATGGACAGCATTTGGATATCCGTGATAAGACTACTGAACTATTCCTTAATGACATTACTTACGGTTCACGCTGAATCATCAGCACCCACACTTCTGCATGGATACCAAATCATGACTTCGAAATAAAAGACAAATCTAAGAATCATAGCAGCAGAAATGGAATTTTTAAGGAATACAGCCAAATACACATGTCAGAATCAGAAAACATTCGATACTTTTAAAAACTGGACCCATTTTGACAAATATTAATAAACGTTAAATTAATTGAATCCAGGTACAAAGAACGACCAGGGAAAGAATTTCATAATTGAATAAAATTCTGAAATACAGACCACAGGGCAGAAAAAAATAAACGGCGCCTCCTCAGGGGCCTGTTTCTCAAAACTCACGGAATAGTAATACTAGCCCGTACAATAGTAATAATAGTTTGTTTTACAAGTCTGTGTTTCTAGAAACTACAAGGGTAAAGTAGTAGTTACCAGTTCACAGACTAGTAATATTGGTCGATTTCACCAGTTCCTAAGAGATTCTGTTTCTCAAAATGCTAATCTAGTTGATTATACTAGTATTCCACAGGAATATTCCTGCAAGACTCTAAAGACTGGTGATTTCTATATTATCAGTTACCAGTGACAACCTTTCTCAGATAATCAAAATAAAATATTGTACTTATTTTTTTAATATGTGGTTTAGTGATTCCGATTGAAGTAGTAAAGAAGTTGTTGTGAGAAGAGCTAAAACTATACCGAGAAGGAACAATTATTATTCCTTTACGGGAGCATTGTTTAAATATAATGAACGGTTTAAATAAAGTGCTGAAAAGCTTGGCGAGTTGTTAAATATAGTGGGACCTGCCATAACAAGACAAACAAATAGAAGTCATGCATTATCAGCAAAGCTTCAAAAACAAATTGCTCTACAAATCGGGATGTAGATTATTTTCCAATGCCATCAAGTTTTTCTTCCCTAGACCAGGAACACATGCAGAATTTTTTTCCTAATAATCTGATACCAATTCATCAACTGTAGTAATTTTTGCTGGCTTTCCTCCTCCACTGCCAGTTCTTCTGACATTGTAAACTTTAGCCTACAAATTAAATACTAAACGACACTAATTTACGAATAGATCAATAGCTACATAATGTGTTCATATTATGATACTGTGAAATTCAATTGGTACTCGTCAAAGTTGCTTTCTTAATGTTGGGCCAGTAAGTGTCCCTACGTACGCATAATCTTTGTTCTGAGGTATCAGTTCCATACCCTCACATATTACAAATTTTTTTGTCCATTCGTTTACTTTATCATTTTTTGTTATTATGCTTGAAAAAGCACCGATTGATATATCCTTTGATTCATTAATCATATTGAGTATAGTTAATTTGCTTTCAATTGATGGAATTTCAAGAAGAGAGAGAAGTAAGAACCAAAACACAAACAACTTAGCCTTCTAAACTCAAATAACAATACCTACTAATGGCTATAAACAAATGAACTCAATCAGCTGGCTGGTAAAATAGTTTGAGAAACAGAATCTACTAGAGCTGGTGAAATATACTCTGGTAACTAGTAACTGGTGAATTACTAAACTACTATTTTTGAGAAACAGGCCCCTGGAGATACTTCTGGATAACTGAGTCCGGAAGAGGTCACATGAATCAATTTCATGATAATTTGGTGATGATGATGATGATTACGATGATGATGATGATGATGATGATGATAATCGTTGTAATGATTTTCCTTTGATATCCCTGTAATCCTGTAGGAAAATATTTTGGGCTAAGAGGGATGAAGTTACAGGAGACTGGAGAAAGTTACACAACGCAGAACTGCACGCACTGTATTCTTCACCTGACATAATTAGGGACATTAAATACAGACGTTTGAGATGGGCAGGGCATGTAGCACGTATGAGCGAATCCAGAAATGCACATAGTGTGTTAGTTGGGAGAACAGAGGCAAAAAGACCTTTGGGGAAGCCGAGACGTAGATGGGAGGATAATCCTAAAATGGATTTGAGGGAAGTGGGATATGACAGAGAGTGGATTAATCTTGCACAGGAAATTGATCGATGGCGGTCTTATGTGTGGGCGGCAATGAACCTGCGGGTTCCTTAAAAGCAATTTGTAAGTAAGTAAGTAAGTAATACCTGTAATACTACTGCGATAGTATAAATTCAGTTTCTGTATTCGTGGATTAAAATATCTCTCATTTTGTGACGTCTGTAATTATTATCATATCCAGTGACTCCTTCAGCGTATTATTTCCATTTGTTTTCTTAATGCTGTTATTTTTCTTACAAACTTCAAATGTTCGCTTCTTTTCTCCCTATCTTATCTAAAAGTCTATATACTGTAATATTTCTCTGAGAACGCTTCTATTTATTTTTATTCCTTTTTGTTTGTCTATAATTCTCCGGCATAAAAGAAAAAAGTTGCTGTGACTTCGCTGAATTTCAGTTTTGTTTATTTTCTGTATTTCTGAGAATACTTTTAAGTTCTTCCACATGAATAATAAGATCGGTTAAACATGTTTTATTTTCTGAAATTTTCCTTGAAGGAAGAGTTTATTCAAAGTGTTCCACATTCTATGAAGTTATCTATGTTTTATTCTTTATATCCTTTACTTAAAGTCTCACTATAAGTAATTCAACTTTAACATGGTTTTCTGAAACTTACACCTGAAAGTTCTTAACATAAGTTGATGACATTAATGGTTGAATGACTACATACATTTCTGCTGTAACGCCAGCTAAAAGGATGGAAACAATGATTAGTAGAGGAGAAAAATTCACTTCGGCGCCGGGGATCAAACCCGGGTCTTTGGTTCTACGTACCAAGTGCTTTAACCATTGAGCTACGCCGAAATTCAATCCACAGCACCGGATCGAATCCCTCTTCTCTAGTGTTTTTCCTTTTGTGGCCTGACTCCAAGTTTAATTGCAATTTAACAATTCGTTTGAGTAACAGTAACTTTTTAAATGTTAGAATTTATCAATACCAACTCGTATATTTGATCAATCAAACAATTCTGCTTGAATCGTAGGCTAATAGCGCTTCTTCTTAGGAAGATTACTTGGTTGGATATGCAGGAAAATATTTCAAATTGTAAGACAGATGTTAGACATGCAACACAATGGAATGGCGAATTCTAGGACTCACACTCGTGTCTCGAAATACCGTCTCACTATAACCATTGTGGAAATGCAAAATAAAGCGCTGTTTATACAGCATAGATAAATATCGGAGTAAAAAGTAATATTGGTTCGTAATAATTTTTTCGCTGCCACATAGCATCATACTTGAATCATCGACGCTGAGCGATGCCTGAAGTTGCAATTGATCAAAAATAATAGTATGAATATGCTAGGTACACATGCACATTTGTGAGTATGTCGGGAGCTTCATATCGAAATAATTAGCAAGTTAGGAAGAAAAATATATTTATTTCATTTTACAATGTGTATACATTCTCAAAGTTCTACTCCATACCATGGAATGGAATTTTCGGGAGGGGGCAGTATGACCCAGCACTGCGAACTTTAACGATCTATTTCTCTAACCCTTAAGCTAGACGTATTACCAAGCCCACACCGCCGTACTGTACTAAGGTTCGCTGCGTACCTAAGTTTCGAGATGGAAACTGCTCTCGTCCCTAATCCAGCCCTCTCCCTGCGTCGCAAGCCGGCGTTCGGGAATAATGAGGAAATGGGGAAATGTTGACGGAATTATAGAGATGCCTAATATGGGGATACAGGAGACTCCGAGAAAAACACCCACTATGAACTTGTTTGTCAAAAATGCATGACAGGGACTCCAATCCGGACCGCCTGCATGACAAGATGAAGGTCTCACCACTCAGTTATCCCAGGAGAATATTTCATACCTTACTAAGCCCTAATGTGAATACTATTGGCTGTTCTGTAGACGCGACAGAAAGGAGACTCGGAACGTATTACTGTTTTCTCAAATATTATTCCTACAAGTGGCTTATAACAACAAAAGAACGGCAATATTTAGTTTCTTTGCCGACAGCACACAGTGTTACCGCGTACTGTCTTTAATAGGTTATTAACGACGCTGCACCAACTACAACGTTATTTTGCTTCGATGGAATTGGTGATAGCGAGATTGCATTTGGAGAGATTAGGCCGAGGATTAGTGATTGATTACCTGATATTTCACTTATGGTTGTGGAAAACATCGGAAAGAACCCAACACGGTAATCATCCAAAGTGGGACTCCAACCCACACCCGAGCGAAACTCCGGATCGGCAGTCAAATGCGCTGCCGCCTGGAACACGGCGCCAGTGGGCTTCCGCTTCTTGCTTAGCTAGCTAGCTACTTGTCACGCCAGATCCCACAATTCACGTCATCAAACGCTGTCGACGGATTTCATCATTTTGTCTTGTATTTCGTATGGCTCCCACTGACATCATTTGTCTTTATATTTTTGCCGAACTGCTTATATAATTATCATGGTAATGGATATGTCTCTATGCGTAGTGCTGACAGCGTTTATTTTCATTTATTAGCTGACCGAACAAGTTTCTCTGTTTACACAGACCAATACTAAAAGGGAAAACACAAAATCTGTTGTCTTTCTGAGAACTCTCTGTGGATACTTTCCCAGTGGAGATACAATTCCCTTTCACTGCACACTTCTAGATTGTTTCTGATGATATCCTAAATCTAGGCATTTCAAAAGGATGGAGTGATATAATATATATTAGTTCACAGCACAGTTCCCAAGCGTTCTGTGAGAGTTATCAAACAGTGATTTTTAAGTTAGTAAGATTCTGTATTACAAATAAATGTGGAAGACGCTATGTCGTATGCAGAAAAACATTTGTATCGCGAATATGACGAACTCTGTTTTATTTCAACAAAATTTGAAAACAAAAATTAACCAATATGTACATTTCATGGCTTTATAGTCAAAGAAACAGCAACACTGCGTTCTCAAGCACAAAGCGGAATATGCAATTTATTTATTAGTTTATTTCTATTAGAGTAACTAATAATGCCGACTAGAAATTATTAGTTTAAAGTTTTTCTATATGAGGAGAGTAATATTCGTAAAACAATTATCACGTAATTTACGCGGCCAACTCTGCTGACAGAACAGAAAATGTCGTGTACACCAGCGGTTCTGAACCTTTTTCAATGACGTGTGATTATTTTTAATTTCAGATGTATTATTAGCTAATCCACCAACTAAATAAAATTAGTGAAAAACCTCATGTGTTGCTCTCAGAGTCTTAATTGACCTTTCAATGCTTGAATACCAATAAATTGAACGCTTTATTTCACCATAATTATTTAAGTTGTAGTTAATCTTTAAATATACTCGATGCAGTATATCATAACATTTGTAGAAAAAAAATAGCCATTTCTTTACATATTAGTAAATGAATGAATATTCAATAATTTCTTCATAAACACATAATATCCCTGCTGATACTAGAATCCATAACTGGAATAAAGAAACACTTCCAGTTTCAGTGTGAAGATTGTGCTTGTTCATCAGAAAACAAGTTCTTTATGTAACGTTTCAATTGAGTTAATTAGAGTCTTAAATCAGTTAAAACATTGAAATTAGTCCTATTCATTTTTATACAAATTAAAGTAACCGCATATTCACAAAGCCAAGTAGTTGTACATAAAGACGATACATGTTTTGAACTACTACTGAAATGATAATATATATTCGTTTCCTCTTGCCAACCAAAAGTATATTAAAGCTATCGTCCTGATTACTTGCCTCAGAATTCAGCCAACTAGACAGCTCTATCAATTCGACTTTCTCAGTAGTAGCTAAGGTTTTTGGAAAGATGACTTTAATAGAAAATGGGTTACTATAAAATATTATGACATAAAGTTTCCAGGAAAATATTCCTTAAAATCTGTGAGCAGATTACCAAAATGCATTTATATATTCGCTGCCAGTACAGTAATTAGAAGAACATTACCTTCAAACAACAAAGCACTGAACACTGGTAAGGAACACGTGCTTCTACAATCTGTTTCTTTAATGATGAGCCACATGTTTTTTTATTAGAGCTGTTATTTTGTTCTGCACTGAGAATAAGGGAAGTACTTGCCCAATACAAGTTTTCATACAGCTGGTTGAGGCGGTAAAATATACCTGCCAAAATCTATACAAATAAATGCACATAATAAATAAATGTGGGAGTACACAGTTTTGGTTTTCTTCACGTAATATAACCTTGCTACTAAATTGGAGTCTCTATTGATATGCTTGCATTTTCCAATAATTTATTAAGGACTACAAGTAGTGCCTTCGGAACGATTCAGTCTATAACTTACAATAAATCATTAACAACCTAAATAATCATCACACTATATATTTTTATAATTGCTTAGAGAAAATTTTCGACTAAGAATTAGCCGTATTTCAGCTTACATATAAATCCATATACATTTTACTTACACAAATTACATTGATTCTATGTGATATAATTATCGTTCTACAGTAAATAAAAATAAGCGAATCTCTATGGAGTCAACAAATTCTACTCCATAAAATATAACAAAAATTAACTCACAATAGGAAAATAATTACATATATTACATTGAAAACACAAACATATAATTTTAATTGTAAACTTTCTGCTACGCAGCTTTTGCTTCTCTACAACCTTCAGGTCTACCACTTAATAAGAATTGCCCCATTTTAGCTCCACTACTTTTGCTTGTCCGCCACTTCATGCCTACCTCTGGCTGAGCATTGCCCTTTATGATCTGCCGTATTTCCTTGTCCGCCTCCTTCAGGTCTATCTCTGCCTGAGCTTTGCCTTTTATGCTCAGCCGATTTTTTCTTGTCCGCCTCCTTCGGGTCTATTTCTGGCTGAGCACTGCCCTTTATGCTCCGCCGATTTTTCCTTGTCCGCCTCCTTCAGGTCTATTTCTGGCTGAGAATTGCCCTTTATGCTCCGCCGATTTTTCCTTGCCCGCCTTCTTCAGGTCTACCTCTGGCTGAGCATTGCCCTTTATGGTTGGCCGATTTTTCCTTGCCCGCCTCCTTCAGGTCTATTTCTGGCTGAGCACTGCCCTTTATGCTCCGCCGATTTTTCCTTGCCCGCCTCCTTCAGGTCTATTTGTGGATGAGCATTCCCCTTTATGCTCCGCCGATTTTTCCCTGTCCGCCTCCTACAGGTCTATCTCTGGCTGAGCATTGCCCTTTATGCTCCGCTGCTTTTCCTTGTCCGCCTCCTTCAGGTCTATCTCTGGCTGAGCATTGCCCTTTATGCTCCGCCACTTTTACTTGTCCGCCTCATTGACGTCTATCACTTTATAAGAATTACCGCTTTTTGTTCTACTGCTTATGCTTGTCCGCCTCCTTCGGGTCTATCTCTTGCAGAGCATTGCCCTTTATGCTCCGCCGTTTTCCTTGTCCGCCTGCTTCAGGTCTATCTCTGGCTGAGCATTACCCTTTATGATCCGTCCCTTTACTTTGTCCGCCTCCATCAGGTCTATATTTGCGGAGCATTGCCCTTTATACTCCGCCGATTTTCCTTGTCCTCCTGCTTCAGGTCTATCTCTGGCTGAGCATTGCTCTTTATGATCCGCCGCTTTGTCTTGTTCGCCCCTTTTCCTTGTCTATCTCTCGCTGATCATTGATGCTTTTGCTGCACTTTCTCCTTCTGTTCTTCTTCTTACTGAATATTGCCTTTTATCCTCCGACGCTTTTGATTTCCTTTCTTATTCTCTTCTTGCTCTTAGTGAATTTGCGCCCGTTTTTGCTCCGACGCGTTTACTTTTCTTCCTCCTTCTCTTCTTGCACTTACTGAATATTGCTCTTTATCCTCCGACGCTTTTGATTTTCTTCCTACTTCTCTTCTTGCTCTTACTAAATTTGCGCCCGTTTTTGCTTCGTCGCGTTTGCTTTTCTTCCTCCTTCTCTTCTTGCCCTTACTGAATATTGCGCCCTTTATCCTCTGACGCTTTTGATTTTCTTCATCCTTCTCTTCTTGCTCTCACTGAATATTGCGCCATTTATCCTACGAAGTTTTTCCTTTTCTTCCACCCTCTCTTCTTTCTCTAACCGAATTTGCGCCCTTTATCCTCCGACGCGTTTGTATTTTTTCCTCCTTCTCTTCTTCCTCTTACTGAATATTGCGCCCTTTATCCTACGACGCTTTTGTTTTTCTTCCTCCTTCTCTACTTGCTATTACTGAATATTGCGCCCTTTATCCTCTGACGCTTTTGCTTTTCTTCCTTCTTCTCTTCTTGCTCTTACTGAATATTGCGCTCTTTTTTCTCCTACGCTTTTGCATTTCTTCCTCCTTCTCTTCTTCCTCTTACTGAATATTGCGCCCTTTATCCTCTGACGCTTTTCCTTTTCTTCCTCCTTCTCTTCTTGCTCTTACTGAATATTGCGCCCATTATCCTCCAACACTTTTCCTTTCCTTCCTCCTTCTCTTCTTTCTCCTACTAAATATTGCGCCCTTTATCCTCCGACGAATTGCTTTTCTTCCTCCTTCTGTTCTTGCTCTTACTGAATATTGCGCCCTTTTAACCTCCGACGCTTTTCCTTTCCTTCCTCCTTCTCTTCTTCCTCTTACTGAATATTGCGCCCTTTATCCTCCGACGCTTTTGCTTTTCTTCCTCCTTCTCTTCTTGCGCTTACTGAATATTGTGCCCTTTATCTCCGCCGCTTTTCCTTTCCTTCCACCTTCTCTCCTTCCTCTTACTGAATAGTGCGCCCTTTATTCTCTGACGCTTTTGCTTTTATTCCTCCTTCTCTTCTTCCTATTACTGAATATTGCGCCCTTTATCGTCCGACGCTTTTCCTTTCCTTCCTCCTTCTCTTCTTCCTCTTACTGAATATTGCGCCCTTTATTCTCTGACGCTTTTGCTTTTATTCCTCCTTCTCTTCTTCCTATTACTGAATATTGCGCCCTTTATCCTCCGACGCTTTTCCTTTCCTTCCTCCTTATCTTCTTCCTATTACTGAATATTGCGCCCTTTATCCTCAGACACTTTTCCTTTCCTTCCTCCTGCTCTTCTTCCTCTTACTGAATACTGCGCCCTTTATTCTCTGACGCTTTTGCTTTTATTCCTCCTTCTCTTCTTACTATTACTGAATATTGCGCCCTTTATCCTTCGACGCTTTTCCTTTCTTCCTCCTTATCTTCTTCCTATTACTGAATATTGCGCCCTTCATCCTCCGACGCTTTTCCTTTCCTTCCTCCTTATCTTCTTCCTATTACAAAATATTGCGCCCTTTAACCTCCGACGCTTTTCCTTTCCTTCCTGCTTATCTTCTTCCTATTACTGAATATTGCGCCCTTTATCCTCCGACGCTTTTCCTTTCCTTCCTCCTTATCTTCTTTCTATTACTGAATACTGCGCCCTTTATTCTCTGACGCTTTTGCTTTTATTCCTCCTTCTCTTCTTCTTATTACTAAATATTGCGCCCTTTATCCTTCGATGCTTTTCCTTTCTTCCTCCTTATCTTCTTCCTATTACTGAATATTGCGCCCTTTATCCTCCGACGCTTTTCCTTTCCTTCCTGCTTATCTTCTTCCTATTACTGAATATTGCGCCCTTTATCCTCCGACGCTTTTCCTTTCCTTCCTCCTTATCTTCTTTGTATTACTGAATATTGCGCCCTTTATCCTCCGACGCTTTTCCTTTCCTTCCTCCTTATCTTCTTTCTATTACTGAATACTGCGCCCTTTATTCTCTGACGCTTTTGCTTTTATTCCTCCTTCTCTTCTTCTTATTACTGAATATTGCGCCCTTTATCCTCCGACGCTTTTCCTTTCCTTCCTCCTTATCTTCTTCCTATTACTGAATATTGCGCCCTTTATCCTCCGACGCTTTTCCTTTCCTTCCTGCTTATCTTCTTCCTATTACTGAATATTGCGCCCTTTATCCTCCGACGCTTTTCCTTTCCTTCCTCCTTATCTTCTTTCTATTACTGAATATTGCGCCCTTTATCCTCCGACGGTTTTCCTTTCCTTCCACCTTCTCTTCTTCCTCTTACTGAATACTGCGCCTTTTATTCTCTGACGCTTTTGCTTTTTTTCCGTCTTATCTTCTTCCTATTACGGAATATTGAGTATTTTATCCTCCGACGCTTTTCCTTTCCTTCCTCCTTCTCTTCTTCATCTTACTGAATACAGCGACGCTTTTGCTTTCCTTCCTCCTTATCTTCTTCCTATTACTGAACATTGCGCCCTTTATCCTCCGACGCTTTTTTTCCTTTCCTTCCTCCTTCTCTTCTTCCTCTTACTGAATATTGCGCCCTTTATTCTCTGACGCTTTTGCTTTTATTCCTCCTTCTTTTCTTCCTATTACTGAATATTGCTCCCTTTATCCTCCGACGCTTTTCCTTTCCTTCCTCCTTATCTTCTTCCTATTACTGAATATTGCGCCCTTTATCCTCCGACGCTTTTCCTTTCCTTCCTGCTTATCTTCTTCCTATTACTGAATATTGCGCCCTTTATCCTCCGACGCTTTTCCTTTCCTTCCTCCTTATCTTCTTCCTATTACTGAATATTGCGCCCTTTATCCTCAGACGCTTTTCCTTTCCTTCCTCCTTCTCTTCTTCCTCTTACTGAATACTGCACCCTTTATTCTCTGACGCTTTTGCTTTTATTCCTCCTTCTCTTCTTCCTATTACTGAATATTGCGCCCTTTATCCTCCGACGCTTTTCCTTTCCTTCCTCCTTCTCTTCTTCCTATTACTGAATGTTGCGCCCTTTATCCTCCGACGCTTTTCCTTTCCTTCCTCCTTATCTTCTTCCTATTACTGAATATTGCGCCCTTTATCCTCCGACGCTTTTCCTTTCCTTCCTGCTTATCTTCTTCCTATTACTGAATATTGCGCCCTTTATCCTCCGACGCTTTTCCTTTCCTTCCTCCTTATCTTCTTCCTATTACTGAATATTGCGCCCTTTATCCTCAGACGCTTTTCCTTTCCTTCCTCCTTCTCTTCTTCCTCTTACTGAATACTGCACCCTTTATTCTCTGACGCTTTTGCTTTTATTCCTCCTTCTCTTCTTCCTATTACTGAATATTGCGCCCTTTATCCTCCGACGCTTTTCCTTTCCTTCCTCCTTCTCTTCTTCCTATTACTGAATGTTGCGCCCTTTATCCTCCGACGCTTTTCCTTTCCTTCCTCCTTATCTTCTTCCTATTACTGAATATTGCGCCCTTTATCCTCCGACGCTTTTCTTTTCCTTTCTCCCTCTCTTCTTCCTCTTACTGAATACTGCACCCTTTATTCTCTGACGCTTTTGCTTTTATTCCTCCTTATCTTCTTCCTATTACTGAATATTGCGCCCTTTATCCTCCGACGCTTTTCCTTTCCTTCCTCCTTGTCTTCTTCCTATTACTGAATATTGCGCCCTTTATCCTCCGACGCTTTTCCTTTCCTTCCCTCTTATCTTCTTCCTATTACTGAATATTGCGCCCTTTATCCTCCGACGCTTTTCCTTTCCTTCCTCCTTCTCTTATTCCTCTTACTGAATACTGCTCCCTTTATCCTCCGACGCTTTTCCATTCCTTCCTCCATCTCTTCTTCCGTTTACTGAATATTGCGCCTCTTCTGCTTCTCCTACTTTGGTTCTTTGCGTGCACGTAATGCTTTGCTTTCTGATCATTATGGTATTTCTGCTCCATAGCTTTCGCTACTGCGAATGATCATGCTACTCCCCCGGTATGCATACCGCTTACATGTATTTATCTGCTTGCTTTAGCTACTCCTCTTTCTTATTCTCGTCTTACGTTTGCTCTTTTAAACGATTCTTACATTCCTTTTTCAAATCGTTATTCTTTTCATCCTCTACATTTTGCTTTTCTTTATCTCACTCCCATAATCTTCTAATTATACTAGCTTCCTTTTTGATTTGATTTCTTCATAAGTCCACGAAAGTCATTCCACTTAGCTCATCAGTACGCGAACTCGATAAAAGTAGGATACGAATAGTCTTCTTCACACCAGCACTTTTCACTTAAAAATAAGAACAAAATACTGTAATCAAATATACTTGCAACTCATAATATTTACTTTACTACTACGTACACTTGTAAAATTTTTGGTTACATTTAGACCAAATATAATACGGAAAGCTCAAAATTTTAACTTGCGATTAAATTGAAAGTAAATATCTTTCGATAGAATGCGTATTTATAATTTAACATTTCGTCTAAATAAGAGGGTTGAAGACTGCACATAGGATGTATGTACGTACCAAAGAGACAAATCGTAGAAAACAGAGCTTTCTTGTGCTACTAGTAATGTAATATCGCAGATTCTGCATATCTATAGTAGTAAGAGAGCTACATAAAATACAAAGATATAATTTTCCTTAGTAGTTTGAGGCAGAACATAGTTTCAATTACTTTTCTTTTTTATATATAATTTTAAACGATATTGGCTCTTACTTCTTTTCTATGTCTAGTTTTCAGACATACATTGACACCAACCACGTTACTTAGCTATTGAAATATTAATTATTTTAGGTTAACGTTTACCAACTTATTCTCGATCATATTTTATAAATTGTTTCATTTACAAAACCCAAGTTCTTTGTTGACTTCAATCCCTCATCAAAGAAAGTACAGACGGGAAGGCAAATGGTCAACTCAACTTCAACATTGTTACTGTCTTTCTCCCACTTCAGATCGAGAATCCTGTGGATTTAAGAACATTGTTTACTTATCGGCACGATGCCTCTATGAAATTTTGCAGTTAACTGGAGAGGTGAGACTGAGATAGTCTAAAGCCACATTTTTAACGAATACACTTTTTTGTGCAAGTTCATTTCTTACATATAATATATGGAAACTACTGGACAAATATTTCGAAATATGCTCAAGAAATAACTGAAATATACGCTGAAGAAATTAGGAGCCTACCGCACCTAATGGTAAGTTACTGAACTCTAAACCTTTAATAAGCTCTCTTGTGAAAGATTGTCTTTGTGGCTTAAGATTATATCCTTCTTACAACATCAATTAGTACGCCGAAGGACATTTTTTTATTTTTCTAGTCTACTCTGTTTCATCCAGCACTGTTACTTTTTCCCTTAAGTGTAACTTACAGGACAACGTATAGATGCCCTCAAATTACAAGAAACTCACAAAGTAGGCCTAATTCGCATATTACAACACAGAATATTTGACAAAATATTGCAGTACTAACGTAAAAATGTATCTATTGCATATCTGAGTGTCACTGGTTACAACCCAATTTTCACCGTGGATTGCATGTGACACGAGTTTTGCATTGAGCATTTACAAGTGAAGTGAAGTTTCCGTACTATTTCTGATACTACGATAATATTAAAATGTAAAAGTACATAGAAAATACTGTTATAATATTTGGTTTAAAATTCCACATTTCTAGAAGACGCGAATAGACGAGCTTTTGTTAGTTAGTTACCATCCCAAGGCCAGATAACTTTTATTTAGTCTAAGCCAAACTTTATGTAATTTAACAATTGTTTTTGCTTCGAGTTTCTTTGAAGATTACGAAAAATACCGGAAATTATTATGCATAGTTATGTGACGAATAGTAAATGATCGGAGCTCCACTCGATATCGCTGAAGCAGCGTACACTGTGAGTAACCAACTGCTCCTTGAAATATCTAGAAAATTTTATGAAAGAGCGTACCTATCAGTTTTTCATAGTTTCGTCCAAGAAAATGAGGGTAACTACGATTACAGAAAATGTTATGTGGGCGTATTTCCTAGAAAAATATATATCAATGAAATCTTTCATATTATTGTCTGTTTATTGATTGATAAATTGCTGGATAAATTTGAGTTGCTGTAATCTGATTGCATTAATATTGTGTAAAATGTCATTTATAAAATATAGTGCAGCAAAGTATTCTAATGCGGAAACGTAGGGTTGCATTGTTTGTTTACCACCCTCATTTTCAATAAAATTATTTTATTTTAATGGAGGAAATGTATGTCCTTCAAATCTGAAATAAGGTAGTAATTGTCACATTACGATATGGTAGTATAAAAATACATTTTGATCGGTGTTAATGTATGATACAGATTGGATACTCTAGTAGTGGAACAAACGTTCGTGAAAACGGTAATTTTAATTTTGTGCATACAATTCGTTTGGAATAGACAAATGGTTGACTAACGAGATTGTAGTTTGTGATCGTAATCTTGTCTTGGCCAATTAAAATTACTGAAATCCAGTAAATTATAATACTAAAGTAAAATAAACAATATCAGACTGGAGAAAAGAGTTCAATAGTTTGTAGGGTTATTTTTATGTTCTATCGCCATCGGTGTTACCATGGTTCCCAATATGTCCTTTGAAACCAACATTCGCAAGTTCAAATTCGTAATAGGGCGATAAAATGTTTGGCATAGCTTTTAGGGAGGGAAGTAAAGCTGGGACTCCGGTGTCGTAGATTTACAGCACTTAAGAAGTCTGTCCGTTAGGGAGATCTCCAGGAATATTTCGTCGGTCATATCTATGTGGAAATTTCAAAGGTGCGCAATCGGCTCGTACCAGTGACATCAGTTTGCGTGGGATTGTCTTAGCACTGACTCCTGAGCCCTACTCTACCCCACTGATTTTGAAATAGGGTCAGTCAGCATAGCAGTTAATAGGGGACCGGGAAAAAAATAAAATAACATTATAGAGTAATAATAGTTTTTAAACTTTTGCATGAAATAAAGACGACATTTAAATTGCTTCTTCTTAAATATTACTCTGTTCTACATTCAGCTGCAGTCTTCTACAGCCTTTTGGATTAGTGTGTGTCCGTGGACTTTGATGTATATTGTAGAACGCGGTAGTGTGAAATTTGTTTTTAAAAAAGATACAACTATCTAAATCTGACCTGCTCAGAACGATAAGTTGAAGAGATTCATAGATATGCATCCCGCAACACACATATGAAATGTGTGTGTACGGTGGAAGGCGATTTCAAGAAAGAACCGAAACAGCGGCGAGTCATACTGTTTTGCTTATTAGAGTTTACGTATCTAGTTCCTAAGATGGCCATAAATATAACAAAGATATACTATGAAACATTTTTTTTAAGATATTAAAAAAGTTGATAGGTTGTTCAAAAATAAAACGTATTTAGTGTCATGAACTAAGTTACAAACCTTAATGAAGTCAATAAGCATATGGCACAGATATTTTTAAAATATTATTTACAAAAACAAAAACCAATCATTTTTACATTCAAACATTTTATTACCTGCATAAAAATAATATAGCCGAAATCTATTCTTCAGTGTAAAATACTAGTTTTTTTTTTTTAACTTAAGCAAAACAGACAAATTAATTATGTTTATGAACCGCTCACTAAGTTGTAAACTTTTAACATAATAATTACAACCATATAGTAATTAGGCTAATATTAAATAGTTTTTGAAAATGAAAATTTTAACGGTCCAAAATATCATTTTCATTTTCAGATTATTCTTTTTATTTTTACTGTTTACTGCCATTTTGTTTATTTTTCATCGTCATGTTTTCGTCTTCAGTTTCCTTCGCACATCTTCTGTGACTAGAAATTGTGGATTCAAAATCGGGCATACGTCGGTTACATCGATACGTAGATGTGCAAGAAATTATTTAGAGCTAACCTTCTAATTTTGAATGTACAGAATTTAATGTCGCCGTATATTAATTTTCTACATTCCACGTATAATTTTAGAACAAATAAGGCCTTGATTGTTGTCCTCATGCTCGTGACTAAAAAAAAGTTTCTTCCCGCTCGGAAATATATTTCCTTTATTTTGGACACCGGACCAGAAGAACACGCCTTCGACACTGACAATACTAACAACATTAAGCTAAATGCCATCACTGTCTCGAGTAGCCTATTCACCCACCACTATGCGGAGGGGGTGGAAGGAAGTACGTAGTACATCACTTTTAATGTAGTATAACCGTTTATCTTTTTCCAGCGGTTGGAGTTAAAATCAAATTTTGAACGCCTCTAATCTAAATGAATTACTATTATTAGATCATTAGGGCCTTGTTCATGAATATAGATGTAGAGTATCTTGTAATGTATTGTGATGGACTGTTTACTTAAAGACACTTTATCAATTGAAAGGTCCACGGAAAGAACATTCTAATGTAATTTTTGGTAAATTTTACAGGACAGCATTACTTAACTTAAATACATCGATAAGACATCATTAGTTTATATCTCATTTACTTTTAAATTACCATGTTATGATGCAGGTTTTTGACATTTTTATTTACAAGAAAAAGCTATCAGATGGGTTCAAAAAAATAACAAAACGTGATTTAGTTTTGTCTTTTCCTGATCCCTCAATTGCTATGGTTATGGAGCGTCTGAAATGAAGGTGATAATGCAAACGAAATGAAGTCTCGGTCCGGTGCCTGAAGTTACCGGCACCCTGCATTAAATTTTAATGATTTTAGGGATTTGAACCCGGGCCTTCTCGTTTCACGGTTAGACTATACTACCCATTACTGCACTGCGGTAGACATTATATATTGTGAATTGTTAGTTATGAAATAATAAACAATATAATATTTAATTTAAAGTGTATAATTATAATAATTATTATTGTTATTGTTATTAATATTTTGATCGCGGCGATCCTTTAAGAGAGGAGATTGGTAAAACGTGAAGACAAATCAATTTTCGACTATTATAATGGGTATAATAAATTATGTAAGTGTTGTAAAATAGATAAAATAAATGTGTAAATATAAAAATTGTGAAAAATAACTTTGCAGAGAAGGAATAAGGGTAGGTGGATTTCTGAATCGAGAAACGCAAATAATTAATGAAAACAATATACAATATTTAAATACGGAAGAGGAAATAGAAAGGGTAACAGTACACTTAGGAGAGTGATTAGACGAGGATAGGTAGCAACGTATTTATAATAAAAGTTTAAGAGTTAAACGGGAAATTGGTAATGTATGTATTAACACAAAACATTGAGATATATGTAGATTATAAAGTTAGATAAGATGACGATGAAGAAAAGGAACAGAGTGCTAATAATAATAGTAATAATAATAATAATAATAATAATACTAATAATAATAATAATACTAATAATAATAATAATAATAATAATAATAATAATAATAATAATAATAAACCAATCAACAAGGATAGTTTGTAGGTAGAGTTTAAAGCGATAGTTGATCGAAAAGCATAAAATGTAAGGGCCCACAGTAACTATGAATTGTAAAGTTTGGATGACGAATAAATGTCGTATCATATATAATCATACACATTATCCATATCTGTATATTTTTACCAATGCCACCAAGTTGTCATTTAGCATTTCTGATCTCTCCTGCCAACGGCTTCTTTATGATAGGATGATTATAAAGTGCCAGGATAGATCTTAAACCTAAGCCCAACCTAATTTGCAGACCATGGACGAACACAGGAACATTCCCATTTAAGGGAAATTTCCTGTGTTCTAACTGGGAATCGAACCCGGGACCTCGTGAAATGTAGTCAGCAGCTCTGAGTACTGGCCCTTTAGACTGATCTCGTATCATATATTATCCGGATAATAAATAACTTTTTAACTGAGTTTCAGTTCACTTATGCGAGTATAATCTAATTTCAAATTATGGCTGTTGTGTTGCATTAAATCCATTTCAAAGATGTTGTACATTTCATTTTGACCTGTAACTTGTATTTTGTGGGAGTACTAGACGCATTTTGAAAAACAAAAATTAAAAATGTATTAAATAATTAAAAAAGTATTTAACTGATACTAATGTGGAAATTAATAGTAATTACTAACAAACCCTATCTGTAAAGAACAAATTAAAAAAAAAAAAAAATACGAAATGGAAGATTCATCCTCAGAGTACCGCGGTCTCCAGGTTGAGAACTACTGTTCTACTCTAAATATTACGCGAGGGATCCCACTATAGTAAAGTGAGGAAAAGGCGGTCTCATCAACAAAAGAGTGCAGAAACACTGCACTACCGTGCCTACCACGCTATATTCTCCCCTTCAACATGCTCTTAAGAAAAATGGAGTTAGACTAATAAGTAACAGGCTTGGAGTGCGCATAGATTTTTCCTAACAAACCAAATTCCCTTCCAGGCACGCCCAATGGCGTACCATTTAATTGTTTCTCCTTACATTTTCTGCAATTATTTACCATATCATAATATACTTAACGGGCGATTGTAAATTCCACTAACAAAATTAGTAGCCTAAATTGCACTACAAATAAAATTGAATTTATCATGTAAACTGCACTCAACTGATTGGCCGAGGAGATGATCATCGAAATCACATTCAAGCGATCAAATAGAAACGAAAGACTCAAATAGACGTTTCAGGGTACGTAACATAAAACTCTGCCACGTTTCATGGTTTTCCACGAAAGATACACAATTTAAATACTTAAATTAATGGTTAAGGGAAAAATATTGGAAATTCCAGCTCTACTTAATAGTAAAACTTTGCATGTTCAAGAAGATCATGCCAATACTCATTTCGATGTATCATATTTTTAAACTACCGGTACGCATAATTTTATCATGTTCTCTGGTTTTAATCAGAATGACGATATATATTCTGCTTACCTCAAAGAGTACAGATCTCAACGTGAATGGAAAAGTGTTGTCGTCATTTTTGCTAAACAGTTAACAAATGTAGTTTCTAAAAATATTTAAATCGGTGTCTTCAAAGTCTATTTTTAACACCTGGCACAAAGGCAGCATGACACTGAAACAACGATAAAGAAATTAAACTGCAATATCCATGAGTATTCAAGTGAGTATCCCATTCATATCTCTCTGTGAGTGAGTTTTTACAGCATATGATGGCGATCTCAAGTCGGATATCATTATAAATATAAAAAAATATTATTAATTAACATTAACATTAAAGAACATCCTCCTTTCTGGAATGAAAATAATAACTGGAAGAAGAGTCCATTCAAGGTGACAAAAATGGTTTGTCCTTCAAAGAAGACGAGGAGCTGTGAGAATTATTTCCCAGCTACCCATTAAGAGATGACATGGTTTAAAATTCTAGAAAAACGTCTTTCTCGATTGTTTCAGACTAATCATCAATGACATTTCATATAGACCTACGTATATACTGGCCAATTTTATCAAAATAATGCATATCAATATTTATGGCTTAGTTGTATTTTATAATTACAATCAGGTTCTCGAGATGGAAAAATCGACATTTTAAAATTATTTTTCCACACTTTAACTTCTTACATGTTTTGGTGCACGAAGGTCTTGCCAATATATATATATATATATATATATATATATATATATATATATATATATATCACATTTTTTAATTGAGCTTAATTTTACCATGTACTCTGATTTACTTTTAAGAATGACAAAACTATAGTTTGCTTACCTCAGATAATACAGACGCAGAACTCAACAGAAAAGGGTACGGTACATCTTTAATGCACATTTTTAAAATGAAACCCACATTTTTACTTTTTAAAAAAATCTTGAAATTCATGTCTTCAAAGTCTGTCTTTTACAGTACATACAAAGTCAGCTTAACACTGAAACAACGATAAAGAAATTAAACTTGTAACATACGTGTGTTATCTATCAAGTGAGTATTCCATTCATATCACAATCTCAGTGAGTTTTTAATAGCATATGATGGCGATCTCGCTTCGGACATCATTACAAATATAAAAAGAAATAATTATTAATTAACATTATCATAAAGAGAACATATTCCTTTCTGGAATGGAAAGAATAACTGGAAGAATATTCTATTCATAGTGAGAAAAATTGTTTGTCCTTCAAAAAGAAGAGGAGCTGTGAGAATTATTTCGCGGCTACCCATTAACAAATGATACGGATGAAATCTAGAAAAAAATCATTTTCGATTGCTTCAGAAAAAATAATCAATGAAATATCATATAGACCTACGTATATATTGGCCAATTTTATCAAAATAATGCATATCAGTATTTATGGCTTAGCTGTATTTTATAATTACATTCAGGTATTCGAGATGGAAAAATCGACATTTTAAAATTATTTTTGCACACTTTAACATTTTACATGTTTTGGTGCACGAAGGTCTTGCCAATACATACATACATATATATATATATATCACATTTTTTAATTGAGCTTAATTTTACCATGTTCTCTGATTTATTTTTAAGAATGACAAAATATATTTTGCTTACGTCAGAACTTACAGACACAGAACTCAACAGAAAAGGGTACGGTACATCTTAATTGCACATTTTTTAAATGAAACCCACATTTTTACTTTTTAAAAACTCTTGAAATTCGTGTCTTCAGAGTCTATCTTTTACAGTACATACAAAGCCAGCTTAACACTAAAACAACGATAAAGAAGTTAAACTTGTAACATCCGTGTGTTATCTATCAAGTGAGTATTCCATTCATATCCCAATCTCTGTGAGTTTTTAACAGCGTATGATGGCGATCTCTCTTCGGGCATCATTATAAATATAAAAAGAAATAATTATTAATTATCATTATCATACAAAGAACATCTTCCTTTCTGGAATGGAAAGAATAACTGGAAGAAAATTCCATTCATAGTGACAAAAATAGTTTTTCCTTCAAAAAGAAGAGAAGCTGTGAGAATTATTTCGCAACTAACCATTAACAAATGATGCTGTTGAAAATCTAGAAAAACTTGATTTTCGCTTGTTTCAGAGATAATAATCAATTAAATTTTATATAGACCTGTGTATATATTGGCCAACTTTATCAAAATTATAGATATCTAAATTCATGGCTTTGCTATATTTTACAATTACAAACAGGTTCTCGTGATGGAAAATTAACATTTTAAAGTCATTTATGCATTTTGCATATTTTGATGCACGTATTTCATGCCAATACATACATATATTTATCACATTATTAAATTAAGCTTAAATTTTTATCATGTTCTCCGATTTTTCTCAGGATCATGAAATATTTTTTGCTTACCTGAATGATACAAGCACAGAATTCAACAGGAATGCAAATATATGCCTTGCATATTTTGTTCAAGAATCTCAAAATTTTAGTTTCTATAAATCTTCCAATTCACATCTTCGCAGTCTATCTTTTACAGTACAAACAAAGCCAGCTTAAAACTGAAACAACGATAAAAAATTAAACTGGTAACATCCGTGAGTTATCTATCAAGTGAGTATTCCATTCATATCCCACTCTCTGTGAGTTTTTAACAGCACATGATGGCGATGTCTAGTCAGATATTATAAATGTAAATCCTAACTTTCAACTTTTTTGACAGCAGACTTTGAGAATCTTGTAGTATATCTAAAAATCTGGTGACGTTTTTCACAGCACGTAAAAAAATTTGTAGTTAGGCCTACGTATTTTGCAATCATTATATCGGTATTCGAAACTAAAACTTACATTTTATATACTGTCATTTTATTAGGATATTTAATTCATTAATTCATCCGAATATTACATGGACATAAAATATCATGAGCCTAAATTATTTTTCTAGACATTTTAGGGGTCAACAATCATGAGCCATGTGCTCAAAGTAGTCCATGGAATTAAGAAAACTGGGTAATGTGAGGGAGAAAAGTTTTATTGCTAATCATTAACAACGAACACGGTTACAAAAAAACGTGATAACGAGGTGTTACTTAGATAAAAATTGGAGCCATGGGACAGGAAGTGGAAATACCGGTATTATGTTTACTTGGAATCGACTGGGTCTGAATCCGAGCCTCCGGCGTGAATACTAAGTTCATTCGGCTAACAACCCACCAACTGTGTTCATACCTTGTCTTCACTTACTTAAATTGACTCACTAGATTACTACGTCTCATCACTACGCTAAGAGTAATGAGATGCGTGCCATCGGTAAATAAAATGCTCATAAACAATATAATTCTCAAACATACTTTACTGATTTGCTTAGCAGCCGCATAAAAATTACTCTAAATTACAATCCCACGCTATTAGTCCCATTACTACTTGTTAGTGCCTGCCTTCTAGTATTAATCAACAGCTTACACGCTCCTCATCTTAAAGGCCAATGTATTAATTCCCGGCGTTGGCTATGGAAGACATTTATTAATCTGTAACGTGATTGGGAGTTTGTCCCTTTTTGAGTGATGTTCTGTGTTGTCTTCGAGGTGATTCTGTGCCGGGCTCAACATAGAACCAGGAAGGTCGGTAATATGTACCCTACCTATTAATGTTTTGTCTAAGAGGACACAAAATGTAGACGCCGAGAAGATAAAAGAGATAAAAGACACAGGTAGAGAGAAAATCACTAACGATTCGTTTAAGGTTACTGTGTGAACATTATCTTACAAATAATAATAATGATAATAATATTAATATAATAATAGTAATAATAATAATAATAAAAATAATAATATTAATAATAATAATAATAATAATAATAATAATAATAATAATAATAATAATAAAACGTTATATGAAAGTATCTCAAAAGGACAGAGCTCGTGTTCAGCAACAGTTCCGTTTTGATAAAATAACACGCGAATTACTCAACATTTTATTCATAATCACAAAAATACCTCTAATATTCCCAAACTGAAATTCAAAATTCTAATAAGAGAGTATTACAAAAATTTTAATAATTAGCAATATAAAAGGCTCTGTCCTTAATAAAATAAAATTAAACATTATAATACCAGGTTCATATTTTTCACAGGAACAGATAGACCAAAATCCTAAAATGCATAGTTTGTAGACTAATATTTAAACACCAGATGATAATACTTGAAGTAACCTACGTAAAGATGAAAAATAGTTAATAACAATGACACAATTGTAAATTAGAGAATTTAATTCATAATTTCAGTGTGAAGAAAAGGTAATGTTAAGAATGGCGATGAATTAATATAATTAGTGTGATAAGCAGCAAATCATATTGATATAGTGACAAAGATAACATTTTGATAAATGACACAATTTGTTTAGGGAAAAATAAACCTGCTTTACGATAGGCAACATGATACATAATATAATCTATGAAACTTTTAATTTTACATTTGAAAATTTCATTACTACAAGTACCCAATTAAGGCTGAAGTTTTAGTGTCGAATTATACAGATGTGGACAAGAATTTATACTGTGTAGTAAACCATTGCATGTGAAGACGTTACGTTCAATTAAAATAAGAATTTCATTTCGTCTTGTATATAATCATATGGTGAGCTACAAAATTCGTCACATTTTCATGACAGAATTTTATTAATGAGTATTTTAAATACTAGAAATTTTAGATTCAGAAGGGATCAAGTTTCGTAGAAAAAAAAATTGGGTGAATCACAAAATTAATCAGGATCACGCAAAACTTATTCCGGAGTTCTACGTGCGAATAAAAATTACAAGAAAGTGCTTATATTCCGAGGTATTAAGTATTTATTTCACATTCAGAGAAGCAGATCACTAAGAATCAGACATTAACCCGCCTTCGCCTACGCATCCTTATCAAATGTAGCCGAACGATTATCCCGCGAAGCAATGAATATCATCTACATCACGATTCACACATTTGCGGGTAGGTGGAACAAATCAGAAGGAGAAGTCTAAAAACAAATTTGCCGCTGCATATGTTGCTCATAGACAGAGCGAACTATCAGATACAAAAATAATGCAATATGAAATAGAGATAAAAATTATTTTCTCACATTTATACACAGTACATACCAACAGTGTACAGCTTTAAGTGAAATACAACTCTCAAAGTTAAATTTCTTGAGAACGTGCGTAGTGGTAATTAGCTGGGCTGTGTTTGCTAGCGGTGCACGATATAAACCTAAGCTTATTTTATATTAATTTTTATTTCCGTTTACTTAATTAGTAGTCTACTTATGTTTTTAATACTTACATTGTAATAGCGCGATAAATATACTCACTTCCATACGAAAGAGATGCACTTAATATTGAAAAATTACAACTGCTTCATTACATTTTGAAAATTGTTTCCATAGTAACATTAGAACAATGCATTTAGGTTACAATGATAGGCAATGTTAATGCTGAGTTTGGTGTGCATTCCGCAACACTTACAACGCAATATTAACGTAACTTTAAAAAATATAGTTGCATTGTGAGTAGAAACAATCGCTGACAATCTTCGTATCAATTGGAAAGCCGGATGAAGTGCAAAGCAGTCCTGTAGCTTACACTTGCGGCTAAGCAGAGCAACACATTGTACATAGAACGCATGCGCGACTCAACGCCTAAGTAAAGAAATTCGCTCTCCAGTTAGCATCTGGTAATTGTCTAGGTAGCGCAAAATATTACCTAACTTATTATTCCTATTTCAGAAAGTAGTAATATTAAATTGTAAATATAATAATAGATATCCAACATATTGCGTTGTGGTAACAAAACAAACCGACTTAAATACCGAATAAGAAACGAATTATGATTAAATTGACTGACAATCAATAAAAATAAAGAAGTAATAACTATAAAGGTATGTTTATGTTATGTAGTATTTCATCCATCCATCCATCCACAGTGTTCTGTGCAAAGATAGGTTTTTCACTGCAAATCCAGCATTCTCCAACATTTCAGATTTTCTGTCTTCCTCATAATCTCCACATTTGGTTCATTTATGTTACGGTCGTCTAACATCTGATATCTTTTTCTGCCACAAA
This sequence comes from Periplaneta americana, assembly GCF_040183065.1. Classification (NCBI taxonomy): domain Eukaryota; kingdom Metazoa; phylum Arthropoda; class Insecta; order Blattodea; family Blattidae; genus Periplaneta; species Periplaneta americana. The sequence continues at coordinate 99,062,563 of NC_091133.1, forward strand.
TTTTTCTCTCATTCATCATTCCTTCCAGTTAGGATTGTCAGACGTAATGGATTTCCCATACTATATTCCCAAAAGACGGAGTTCTATGAACAAGGTATCTTGAAACTAGTGTCATGACAGAAGAAATGTGCTCAGAGGTTTGGGTTCTGTGTTGAAAAGTAGGTAGAGGTTGTGGCTTCTTTCTGTAAGATTTATTTTGTTTTACCTACGAAACTTTTTTTTTATTGTTGTGGGTTACTTAATTGTCAACCATCATATTTAAATGTATTGATTCGCAGTCAGGTTTTTTTTAATCGAATTCCTCATATTATACATATGTGCAATATGGTACGGTATAGATTTATGAAGTACACAATTAGCGGTATCACTATTAATTGTGATTGTAGGGTTATTCCTTCTAGTCAAGTTTATCATAACTATAATAACACACTTCTAATTATTTTACTGAGCTAAAATCAAATTGTCACACCTAGTATTCTCTCTTAATAAGTAAAAAGATTTCAATTATCTTTAGGTTATATACCGATGTTAAGTACTATTACTGCAATTGATTGGAAAGAGAGGAGGTTGTTCAGTAATCTTTATATCAAAGAATCAGTCGAAGAGAGGATAGGAGAAGAAATGACAGAAGGAAGTGAAATAAGGAGAGAAATACCACAATCATCTTTTATCACTTAACCTGTTCAACATCTACTTGAAGAATTTAGTGATGAACGTTTTCAGAACATGGGAGGGGTGATAGTAGGAAGAAGAATAAAGTGCATCACTTTTGCTGCTGATATGACGTTGTTAGCAGAGACGAGACGATACTAAGGAATATGATTGTGGAGTTAAATGACAGCTGTGAGCAGTATGGAATGAAGGTAAATGTAAATAAGATGAAGACCATGGTTGTCGGGAGTAAAAATAAATAAGATAAACATTCTAATATTAGATAAGGCGATAGAGCAAGTGGACAGCTTCATATACTTTGGTTGTAATATAAGCAATAACATGAGCTACTAGTAGGAAGTCAAAAGGAGAATAGGAATGACAAAGGAAGCTTCTAATAAAAAATGAGCATCTTACGCGGACATCTGGAAAAACAACTAAGGAAAAGACTAGCGAAGTGCTTTTGTGGAGTGTGGTATTGAATGGGCCAGAAACATGGTCATTACGACGAAATGAACAGAAAAGACTAGAAGCATTTTAAATCTGAATATAGAGAAGAATGGAGCGTGTGAAATGGACAGACAGAAAACTTAGATTAAACAATTAGCTAAGTCAATAAATTTTTTCACTTCGAAATTTACGACCCTCTTATTCGCAGCCTCTCTACATGCGAGCTCATATAGGGACTCTTTGTTAGGGAAAGTGCATTGTTAATGTATTCTATTCCCACACTGCAGTCATTTGCCGACAATTCGGCCTTGTACCTTCATGGGCTTTCGCGTCACGGACGGACTTCTTCAGTATTTTTGTAATATGTGTGTTTGTATATATATATATATATATATATATATATATATATATATATATATATAGGCTATACTGTCAAATTTTCGTAAGGTTTGATCAGTGTGTGTTATTTTATTTCCAAGGCATTTAAATAACGCAACTTCATTAATGGAGGTACCCACACTGCAGTAAGACATAGAGCTGAGTTAATAATAATATATTTCTAAGAGTTATCGTAACAGCGAATTAGCCTGGGCGTATAAAAATTTACTCCGCACTCGAAATGTAATCTAAATTTAGGGATGAACTATCGGACAGAGAGGTGTGAAATGCACCCTAGCTAACAAACAACTATCCGTACTTTAACCCTCTCCCCCTGCGGGTCCGCATAGCAGATTATGGAGACCGAAGATAAAATAATAATATTATTAATAATAATTATGATAGTAATAACAACAAAATAATAATAATAATATTATAATGATAATAACAACAACAGTAATAATAATAAAATGACACGTTCTTCAAAGTGACACGAAAGAAAGATCTAATAGTACTTATGCCAAATTATATAATACAACAGAACCTTAATAACTAGAATATTTAACTGGAATAAGTGAGTTTTATTTTCATTTTTTCTATTTCTACATTAAACAGCAAATATATCAGGAGCTATAAGAACCTACAATTTCTGAAAGACATAACATAATTTTTTATTGTTTTGGGGATATTTAAAGTGACGAATTAAAACTTCTCATGTGTTAGCAAACTCACAAGGATAAAAATTGTGTCTTAACTGTGGTTAAATATTTTTATAATAGGCTATACAGAAAATTATTCCTATCGATACGTTAAGTTTTAGGAAGAATTAAATCGGATATGTATTTCTCCATTTACCAACAGTAAAATATTTCTACTTCAGGTAAATGCAAATTAAAGAATGCAGGTGTCTGCCAATTTTTATATGTCATTATAGGATTTACCTTACACATTCTTACAAATTTTATTACATTCATAGCAAACCTTTATTACAGTAGCTACTTCACTATTACTCCTCACATACTGCATAATATATCGATATACATTACTACTACAAATAGCTCACTTTCATGTGTTAAGACTAAAGACGACATTACAAATGTGAACCTTAAACTTTCGACAGCAAAAGTGTTGTTGTGCCTACTTATTGAGTTCAATTCCAAAAGTTTGTTATTTTATGCGAATTAAGGACTGTTCGGTGTACTGACTAAATGTCATTTTTCTTTATATTTAAACATTTAATAAAACAATGTATGATAGCAGAGGCGAAAATAAACATCTTTTGTCAGATAGCTGAGTGTCGGTGTCGCGTCCTTAGGCTTGAATTGGAAATTCTGCGTCACATAAAGCACGTCAACCTGCTGGATTGTTGCATGTCCAACTCTAAGCAGAGCGACAAACCATCACATATCTGGTCCTCAGATCCACAATCTTCTTCTTAGGTCCTCCTCATTGCAGGAGTGACGTACACTAACATATCCATTTTAACCACATAAGTAGTCTAGGCTGATGAAGTAAGGATATCTTGGTGACCAAGCAATACTTTCACCATTGTCAATGCACCTGTTTGGAAAGATATTGTCCAGGAGCACACGGATATTATGTGTGAAATGTACTAGGTGGAAATAATGCTGCAACCATTTGCGTTACCTTCCGATCAAGGGAAGTTTGGATGGCTGAAAGTTAGACGGGACAAACCAGCATATCAGCTGAACAAACACCACTCCCGAAGTGGAATATTGGTCTAACGTCGACTGTAAGATGTCTGACAATAAATGTTTATTTTAGAATCTTCTACCACATCTTAAATTTAATACATGGACTTATGGAACACCCGGTATGTATTTTTTATTTATTTATTTATTTTAGTAGGTTATTTTACGACGCTTTATCAACAGCTTAGGTTATTTAGCGTCTGAATGAGATGAAGGTGATAATGCCGGTGAAATGAGTCCAAGGTCCAGCACCGAAAGTTACCCAGCATTAGCTCATATTGGGTTGAGGAAAAACTCCGGAAAAAAAACTCAACCAGTAACTTGCCCCTACAGGGAATGCAACCCGGGCCACCTGGTTTCGCGGCCAGACGCGCTAACCGTTACTCCACAGGTGTGGACCCCGGTATGTATGATTGATTCCCCTTCACTACAGCGTAGGAAAAAATTATGGTCTATTGATTTCCATAAACCGAATTATTAGGTTCTGAATATTAATTACGTATAAAGTTCACACTGTGTTGCTAGGTTGTAGTCAATTAAGCCATCCGAAACGCTGGACTAACTTGAAAATTCTCCATTTCAGAGTTCTGCTGATGGAGGCCATAAAATATGAGGGCAAAAATATTCCAGCACAAATCCTAACGTTCTAGAGAACAGGTCAGTGACAAAATACATTCTATTATATTGTGATATATGACTTGTAGCCGTGACAATGAAGTTAGCTACAGACAGTCAAATGCTTCATTAAAGGTTAATGATCTGTTAAAATGTCTACAATGAACTGGATGAATTTTATATTTTCTACATTTTTCAGCTATAGACTTAATTTTTTGTATTCAAGAAACTCGATGATGATAATGATGATGATGATGATGATTATGATTACGATAATCATGGTTATGATTTTCCTTTGAGATCCCTGTAATTCTACTGCCGACAGTCTAAATTCAGTTTCTGTTTTCTTGGCATGAAAATATCTCTCTTTGTGACGTCTGTAATTATTATCATATCCAGTGACTCCTTCAGCATATTATTCCCATTTGTTTTGTTTATGCTGTTATTTTTCTTACAAACTTCAAATATTCGCTTCTTTTCTCCTTATCTAAAAGTCTACATACAGTAATATTTCTCTGACAACCCTTCTATTTATTTTTATTCCTTTTTGTTAGTCTATAATTCTCCGGCATAAAAGAAAAAAAAAGTTGCTATGACTTCGCTAAATTTCACTTTTGTTTATTTTCTGTATTTCTGAGAATACTTTTAAATTCCTCCATATGAATAATAAGATAAGTTAAACGTGTTTTATTTTCTAAAATTTTCCTTGCAGAAAGAGTTTATTCAAAGTTTTCCACATTCAATAATATTATTTATGTTTTATTTCTTATATCTTTTACTTAAAGTCTTACTATAAGTATTTTAAATTTAGCATGGTTGTCTGAAACTTACGTTTGGAATTCCTTAACAAAAGTTGATCACATTAATGGTTGAATGAATATATAGAGTGTAAGGGGTATAAGTGACGTCCTTTTCACAGTCTTCTAGAGGACCAAAAATTGTTCATACTACAAGCGTTATAGTGCTTATATCGTTAGTAAAATTATGAAAACAATTAATTACATCCCTAGTTAATATTAGTTTAACTAACTATTTGTGTCCTTTATTACGTGTCGTTAAGGTGACATTCAACTAAAATTTTGAACTTTTTCCTATTTGACCAATCGTTTTCAAATTTGGGGGAAAAGTTTAATATACACATGGAAAGTAACGTTCAAAATCTCTGCTCATTAGATCAAATACTTTTGAAAATAAACAATAATTCAATTTTTAATAAATCAATAATTGAAATATCACTTTCAATTGTCATTTTTTATTTTTTGGCTTTGTGTATTTGACTGTGACTTCTCAATGAATAGGGGAAGAATTCTGATTATTGATCTAGTTCTGCCACGTAAATTAGTGTAGAAATTTAATTTTTCATTTCTATGACACTTTATCTCCAATTCTTAAGTTGAGTGTCCCCTTAAATTAAATAATAATTCATGCCTAAATTTGTTAATATTCTGGCGTGACAGACGTGGCAACATCTTCAGCAAGATTCATGCAGCTGGCTACTGCACAGACGTACAGCTCAGCTGAGTTCAAGCTCTCTGTCCACAGGTCTCCAGCCGAGCGGATGACAATTCAGTACAGGTATTCGATAAACAACTTGCAATGTCATTCACAGTTCAGGAATATTATCATATGTTATTAATTTGTAGAGAGAGTCGTCATAATTCAAGTGTGGCAAGAAGGAGGTACCGTCAGCGTTTTCCGCAAAGAAGGTTACTTAATCGGAGAACTTTCCTAGCAGTTTCTCAACGATGACTAGAAGCAGGAGTCTCCTAGCCGTTTCGAAAATCACACAAACTGACATTTCTTCAAAAATGATACTGCTTTAGGGATACGGGAGAGATTAATATTTTTCATTAGAAAAATTATTCATATGATTTTATGCAGTAAGCCATTATTGTTTCTTTTTTAGACGTACAATAAAAATGCAACAATATTGTTAAGGGATTACATACAGCTTCCAGCAGTAAAATGTTTGGAAATATGCAACATTTTCCCCTCCCTTATTGTATCTTGCACAATAATGAAAATTGGTATGTATAAAACACTGTCCTTCTGCTATATGAAAAAAATGGTATTACGATTTAAAAAATTATATATATATATATATATATATATATATATATATATATATATATATACATTTTTTTTTTCGAAATTATAGATGTGCAATTCACTGTACAGTGATGTAGCGTTTCCATCATAACAAATAAACTCGTTAACTTTTCATGTTTTTTTTTTCTCTTTTATTGCTGAAACTCATGTTTACAATATCATGCTCTTTCAACTAGGATATTCCTTTTTTTATTTTGTGTTAGAAGATAATACTGATATTTGACCATTGTGTAAAATGAATTTATTTTTTATCAGACAATCCATCAAAGATAGAGAATTGATCTTGCATCACAATTTAGATATGACATGCACTAATGACCACAAGAAATTTTATCACAGAATTTTAGATAGTATTTTAGTTATGTGGGAAACCCTTCATCACTGCAGAGTAAACTGAATTTTGAAAAAGAAATGTCAATAATTTTAAAATAGCAAATTTTTTTTCGTATAGCAGAAGGACAGTATTTTACACATACTAATTTTCACTAATGGACAAGATACAGTAATGGAGGAAAAAACGTTTAATATTTCCAAAATCTTACTGCTGTAAGCTGTACCTAACCCCTTACATAAATTTGAAATTTACCATAATGAACTATTAATGAGATTGAAAGTTTGTATTTGCTGCTCGTTTTATGTAAACATCAATACTGTCATGGTCCACCTCTGCTTAAGAACAAATCATCTGTTTTGCACCGGCATGTGTGTACCCGCTTGAGCTGTGCTATGTACTTGCAAACCCCTCCGAATTCAGCAACAATGTCAAACGACTAATATTGTAAACTTTAATAATTAGTTAAAAATTGCAATTAGAATAAAATTGTTAGGACATTTTTTCTTCCTTATGAACTGAATAATCATCAGTTAAAAATAGTAACACATATACCCCTTACACCCTGTACAAATTTCTGCTATAACGCCAGCCAAGAGGATGGAGCTAAGTCATGTTTGTGTTTATGATTTTTGACTCCACTTGATCCGAAGTTCGGTTACTTAATGTTGCTACGTAATATAATTGTGGCGGCGAATATGATCATGAAACTTCCAAATGAATGTAGATCGCGATTAAGAATTATAAGATGTATTACAATAATTGTCACAACGATGGGGTCCCATACTGTCCTTCTGTAAACAGAAACAAAAATAAAACATTCACATCCACAAAACTATAGCTTATTTCTCGAAACTGGTAACGTATTGTACAGATCGGTGTATCCCAACGTTTATGCTGTCGGTTAGGTGTCGTTGTGATATTTAGATGTTTATGGACGTGGTTCTTATTTATAAATATTTCGAATATGATTGAGAGCAAAATAAGTGTAATGCAATTTATGTGTGTATTAAACGTATTGACGATTACTTTTAGATGATTTCTTTAGTGAATATATTGATGGCTAAAATGTGATACCTCGTATCTGTAAATTTGCAGGTGAATTTTAAGATTTATTTTATCTCAAAATAAACAAAAATTTTACACATATATTTCAGCTTAGCAAGATCTCCTAGTTGAGGACAAAATACTCGTACTATGTAAATTTCAAATTTTTTTAACATAATAATATTAAAATTAGTTTAATTAAAAATGTAGTTAAATAAGTGAACATTTTTGTAGATACGAGGTGTCACTTGTTACTAGAGTTACCATATTTAAAAAATATTTAACAAGGAATCTTCACTGCAGTAGATATAGACCTAAAAGCGACTTATTATATGTAAAGAATAATTCAAGAATTACTTTTTAATGACTTTAATTTTCATCATTACATTTGTTATGTGTCATTTAATGTGGAAAATTTTATATACAGGGTGGAAGTGAAATAACCCTGCAGATTTTCATAGCGAATTGCTCATGTTGTACGTAACAAAAAAGTATAATACCATACTTGGTTCATAGTTTATTTTTCAAATGTGTAACACCATCTTATTCTGTACAACTATTGCGAGTAGGATCGTGATTTTTGTCCATGTCGATAGAAATTCCAATAAAGAATAATTTATCTATTTGGCATATTTCAATAGCATGGACGGTTTTCGTGTAAATTTAATAAAAAAAAAAACATTAAATTCAAGTCACTGAACGATGCAAGCAGATTGCAACGTCGTAGCGAGAGAGGGAGGTTCCCGTAGAGAGACAGACCTAAGTTCGTTGACCTCTTACATCTGTATTACGAGAAGACAGACGACTGTGTTAAAGGCGATATTGCCGGCCGCTAAAACTTCCAACATAATTTTCTAATTAGCCGCGCATTTAATCACAAAAAGTAAATAAGTTTTCTATTCAATTAAGTGTACAATTCTGTCCCTTTCAATCTGCAGGATTATTTCACTTTCACCCTGTATATAAACTATATTTTGTTAAGGAATATTTAGATCAACAAAATCTAAACTTAAAATTGTAGGAGGGTATTCTCTTAAATTTACATATTCCTCAAGTCAGAAACACAGTCCGTGGTGCATTTGTTTTGCGTCGTGCGTGAATTTATATCCCGCTTAGAAATTAGTCATATCTTAAAAAGCAGGACATTCTGCGTCTCGCGACGAGTATGAAGGGGACACGGGAAAATTTCTTGAAAATCGGGAATGTCCCGCCATATCGGGACACATGGCAACCCTAATTCAAAGCCATCGAATGGAAGTACTGTGTTTCATGTAAATTTTGTTTGACAGAGTGTCGTTAGAATGGGTTTTAATAAGGCAAATAATAAACATAATTAATGCAAAAAATTTAATTCTAGCAAAGACCATACCAATTCATTAATCCCATCCGTTGCTAAGCAAGTGGCGTCCGAATAGATTGACGTAACTCATTGCCGTTTCTAAGCAAGTGACATAAAATCTTTAAACTTAGTAAAGTTTTATCCATTTAGCACTCGAACATTAACATTTCTATTTTAACAATTCGTTTGATTTACAGTAACTTTTTAAATGTTAGAGTTTATCAATGCCAACTCGTATATTTTGATGAATAAAAAAATTCTGCATGAATCGTAGGCTAATAGCGCTTCTTCTTGGGAAGATTACTTGGCTGGATATCCAGGTAATTATTTTGAATTGTAAGACAGATGTTAGACATGCAACACAATGGTATGGCGAATTCTAGGACTCACACTCGTCCCTCGAAACACAGTCTCACTATAATCATTGTGACTGTGAATAATAAAGCGCTCTTTATACAGCATAGATAAAGAACGGAGTAAAAAGTAATATTGGTTCGTAATCATTTTTTCGCTGCCACATAGTATCATACTTGAATCATCGACGTTCAGAGAGGCCTTGATCAAAAACAATAGTATGAATAGGTCAACATGCACATTACTCGAGTATGTCTGGAGCCTCATATCAAAATAATGAGGAAACAACGGGAAAAAAATATATTTATTTCATTTTACACTGTTTACACATTCTCAGTCTTCTACTTCACACCTTGGAATACAATTTTCGGGAGCGGGCAGTATGACCCAGCACTGCGGACTTTAACGATCTATTTCTCTAACCCTCAAGCTGGACGTGTTCCCAAACCCACACTGTGATACTGCACTAAGGTTCGCTGCGTGCCTAAGTTTCCAGAAGGAAACTGCTCTCGTCCCTAATCCAGCCCTCTCCGTGCGTCGCAAGTCGGCGTTCGGAAATAATGAGGAAATGGGAAATGTTGACGGAATTATAGCGACGCCTAATGTTAGGAAACAGGAGAACACAGAGAAACATCTCTACTATGAACTTATTTGTCACAAATGCCAGAGAGGGACTCGGATCCGGGCCGTCTGCATGATAAGATGGAAGTCTCACCACTCAGCTATTCCAGGAGATTATTTTATACCTTATTAAGCCCTAATGTGAATACTACTGGCTGTTCTGTAGACGCGAGAGAAAGGATACTCGGAACGTATTACTGTTTTCTCAAATATGATTCCTACAATGGCTTACGACAGAAAAAGAACGAAAATATTTAGTTTCTTTGCCGACAGCACTCAGTGTTACCGTGTACTGTCTTTACTAGGTTATTAACGACGCTGCATCAACTACGACGTTATTTTGTTTGGATGGCATTGGTGATAGCGAGATTGCATTTGGAGAGATTAGGCCGAGGATTAGTGATTGATTACCTGATATTTTACTTATGGTTGCGGAAAACATCGGAAAGAACCGAACATCGCAATCATCCAAAGTGGGAATGCAACTCACAACCGAGCGAAACTCCGGATAGGCAGTCAAATGCGCTGCCGCCTGGAACACAGCGCCGGTGGGTTACCGATTCTTGCTTAGCTAGCTAGCTACTTGTCACGCCAGATCCCACAATTCACCAGTCATCAAAGGCTGTCGACGGTTTTCATCATTTTGTGTTGAATTTCGTACGGTTCCCACCGATATCATTTGTCTTTATATTTTTGTCGAACTGCTTATATAATCATTATGGTAATGGATATGTCTCTATGCGTAATGCTGACTTCGTTTATTTTCATTTATAAGTTGACCGAACAAGTCCCTTTGTTCACACAGGCCAATATTAAAGGAGAAAACACAATATCTGTCGTATTTGAGAACTCTCTGTGGATACTTTCCCAGTGGAGATACAATTCCCTTTCACTGCACACTTCTAGATTGTTTCTGATGATATTCTAAATCTAGGCATTTCAAAATGATGGAATGATATAATAATCAGTTCGCAGCACAGTTCCCAAGCGTTCTGTGAGAGTTATCATACAGTGATTTTTAAGTGAGTAAGATTCTGTATTACAAATAAATGTGGAAGACACTATGTCGTAGGCAGAAAAACTTTTGTATCGCGAATATGACGAACTCTGTTTTATTTCAACAAAATTTGAAAACAAAAATTAACCAATATGTATATTTATGGCTCTATAGTCAAAGAAACAGCAACACTGAGTTCTCAAGCACAAAGTGGAATATGTAACTTATTTATTAGTTTATTTCTATTAGAGTAATTTATTATGCCGCGTAGAAATTATTAGTTTTTACTTTTTATATATTATTAGCTATACCACGTAATAAATTAAATTAGGGAAAACGTCATGTGTTGCTCCCAGACATTAATTCACAGTTCTATGCTTCAATACCAATATATGAACGCTTTATTTAGCCATATTTAATTAAGTAGCTGTTAATCTTTAAATATACTCGATGGAATATATCATAATATTTGTAGAATAATATAGCCATGTTTTACATATTAGTAAATGACTGAATATTCAATAATTTCTTCATAAAAACATAATATCCCTGCTGATGCTAGAATGTGTGAACATGTGCCTGTTCATCACTATACGGGTTTTTATGTCACGTTTCAATTAAGTTAATTTGAGACTTAAGGGAAGGCATAGGTGAAATTACTAAATCTTAGAGTTTACATTTTTTTCTCAAAGACCAAGGACACTAGAATAAAGTTATGTGACACGTTTCCTTATTAAGATGAAATAAATGGCAGGAATTTTTTTTTCAACGTGATTTTCTTTAATTTTCGACGTGTGGAACTATTTATATATTAATTAATTCTTTAATTTTCCTTCCCTTAAATCAGTTTAAACATTGAAATTAGTCCTATACATTTTTATATAAATTAATGCAAGCCCATATTCACAAAGCCAAGTAGTTGTACATAAAGACGATACATGTTTTGAACTACTACTGAGATGAGAATATATATATTCGTTTCCTGTTGCCAACCAAAAGTATATTAAACCTATCGTCGTGATTACTTGTCTTGGAATTCAGCACACTAGACACCTCTATCAGTTCGTCTTTCTCAGTAGTAGTTTAGGTTTCTGTAAAGGTGTCTATAATAGAAAATGGGCCACTATAAAATATTATCATATAAAGTTTCCAGGAAAATATTCCTTGTAATATGTGAGCAGGTTACCACAATGCATTTTTATATTTGCTGCCAGTACAGTAATTAGAAGAACATTACCTTCAAACAACAAAGCACTGAACACTAGTAAGGAACACGTGCTTCTACAAGCCGTTTCTTTAGTGATGAGCCCCATGTTTTTTTTTTATTAGAGCTGTTAAATTGTTCTGCACTAAGAATAGGGCAAATACTTGCCCAATACAAGTTTTCATTCAGCTGGTTGAGGCGGCAAAATATACCTGCCAGAAGCTATACAAATAACTTCACATATTAAATCGCGGGTGCAAGTGTAAAGGGGGTTAAGTCAAATTGCAAGGTTTGTAAACTTCTCTCCTTTGGTACTGAAAAAATCCTTTGTCACAAAATATGGGGCACTGTAACTGCATCATAGATGGAAGAATGACCTAACCCCTTTAACACAAGAGAAAAGTAATTGAGGATAGTTCAAATCTGTACCTATTCCAGTGTAGCCAAAACAACTTACACCCCTTTATACGAAATGTGTGGGACCACACTTTTGGGTTTTTCCTCAAGTAAAATAACCTTGCCCCTAAATTTGTGTCTTTACTGAAATGCTTGCATTTTTCCAGTAATTTATAGATTCACAAGTAGTGCCTTGGAAACGATTCAATCTATAACTTACCATAAATCATCAACAGAATCAATAATCATCATACTTTATATTTTTGTATTTGTTGAGACAAAACTTTTTCGACTAATATTTAGTCGTATATCAGTTTACATTTTAATAAATATACATTTTACAAACACAAATTATCATGCTTAAATTTGATATAATTATCGTTCTACAGTGAATGTAAATAAGAAAAACTTAATGAAGTCCACAAATTCTACTATATACAATATAATAAAACAAAAATTCACAATAGGAAAATAATTACATATTTTTCACTGAGAACACGAACAAACAATTTTAATTGTAGATTTTCTACTTCGCCGCTTTTGGATTTCTAACTCTTTCAGTTCTATCATTTAAAAAGAATAGCCCCTTTTTACTTCCACCGCATTTGTTTGTCCGCCACATTCAGGTCTAACTCTTGTTGAGCATTGCCATTTATGATACGCCACTTTTACTTGTCCGCCTCCTTCAGGTCTAAGTCTTGCTGAGCATTGCCTTTTATCCTCTGCCGGTTTTCCTTGTCCGCCTCCTTGAGGTCTATCTCATGCTGAGCACTGCCCATTATGCTCCGCCGCTATTTATTGTCCGCCTCCTTCAGGTCTAAGTCTTGCTGAGCATTGCCTTTTATCCTCTGCCGGTTTTCCTTGTCCGTCTCCTTGAGGTCTATCTCATGCTGAGCACTGCCCATTATGCTCCGCCGCTTTTTATTGTCCGCCTCCTTCAGGTCGTTTCCTTGCTGAGCATTGCCCTTTATGCTCCGCCGCTTTTTCATGTCCGTCTCGTTCGGGTTTATTTCTGGCTGAGCACTGCCCATTATGCTCCGCCGCTTTTTATTGTCCGCCTCCTTCAGGTCCATTCCTTGCTGAGCATTGCCCTTTATGCTCCGCCGCTTTTTCATGTCCGCCTCCTTCAGGTCCATTCCTTGCTGAGCATTGCCCTTTATGCTCCGCCGCTTTTTCATGTCCGTCTCGTTCGGGTTTATTTCTGGCTGAGCACTGCCCATTATGCTCCCCCGCTTTTTATTGTCCGCCTCCTTCAGGTCCATTCCTTACTGAGCATTGCCCTTTATGCTCCGCCGCTTTTTCATGTCCGTCTCGTTCGGGTTTATTTCTGGCTGAGCACTGCCCATTATGCTCCGCCGCTTTTTCTTGTCCGCCTCTTTCAGTTCTATCTCATGCTGAGCACTGTCCATTATGCTCCGCCGCTTTTTATTGTCCGCCTTCTTCAGGTCCATTCCTTGCTGAGCATTGACCTGTATGCTCCGCCGCTTTTTCTTGTCCGCCTCTTTCAGTTCTATCTCATGCTGAGCACTTCCCATTATGCTCCGCCGCTTTTTATTGTCCGCCTCCTTCAGGTCCAATCCTTGCTGAGCATTGCCCTTTACGCTCCGCCGCTTTTTCATGTCCGTCTCGTTCGGGTTTATTTCTGGCTGAGCACTGCCCATTATGCTCCGCCGCTTTTCCTTGTCCGCCTCCTTCAGGTCTATTTCTTGCTGAGCATTGCCCTTTATGCTCCACCGCTTCTTCTTGTCCGCCTTCTTCAGGTCCATTCCTTGCTGAGCATTGCCCTTTATGCTCCGCCGCTTTTTCATGTCCGTCTCGTTTGGGTTTATTTCTGGCTGAGCACTGCCCATTATGCTCCGCCGCCTTTTCTTGTCCGCCTCTTTCAGTTCTATCTCATGCTGAGCACTGCCCATTATGCTCCCCCGCTTTTTATTGTCCGCCTCCTTCAGGTCCATTCCTTGCTGAGCATTGCCCTTTATGCTCCGCCGCTTTTTCATGTCCGCCTCCTTCAGGTCCATTCCTTGCTGAGCATTGCCCTTTATGCTCCGCCGCTTTTTCATGTCCGTCTCGTTCGGGTTTATTTCTGGCTGAGCACTGCCCATTATGCTCCCCCGCTTTTTATTGTCCGCCTCCTTCAGGTCCATTCCTTACTGAGCATTGCCCTTTATGCTCCGCCGCTTTTTCATGTCCGTCTCGTTCGGGTTTATTTCTGGCTGAGCACTGCCCATTATGCTCCGCCGCTTTTTCTTGTCCGCCTCTTTCAGTTCTATCTCATGCTGAGCACTGTCCATTATGCTCCGCCGCTTTTTATTGTCCGCCTTCTTCAGGTCCATTCCTTGCTGAGCATTGACCTGTATGCTCCGCCGCTTTTTCTTGTCCGCCTCTTTCAGTTCTATCTCATGCTGAGCACTTCCCATTATGCTCCGCCGCTTTTTATTGTCCGCCTCCTTCAGGTCCAATCCTTGCTGAGCATTGCCCTTTACGCTCCGCCGCTTTTTCATGTCCGTCTCGTTCGGGTTTATTTCTGGCTGAGCACTGCCCATTATGCTCCGCCGCTTTTCCTTGTCCGCCTCCTTCAGGTCTATTTCTTGCTGAGCATTGCCCTTTATGCTCCACCGCTTCTTCTTGTCCGCCTTCTTCAGGTCCATTCCTTGCTGAGCATTGCCCTTTATGCTCCGCCGCTTTTTCATGTCCGTCTCGTTTGGGTTTATTTCTGGCTGAGCACTGCCCATTATGCTCCGCCGCCTTTTCTTGTCCGCCTCTTTCAGTTCTATCTCATGCTGAGCACTGCCCATTATGCTCCGCCCCTTTTTATTGTCCGCCTCCTTCAGGTCCATTCCTTACTGAGCATTGCCCTTTATGCTCCGCCGCTTTTTCATGTCCGTCTCGTTCGGGTTTATTTCTGGCTGAGCACTGCCCATTATGCTCCGCCGCTTTTTCTTGTCCGCCTCTTTCAGTCTAATCTCATGCTGAGCACTGCCCATTATGCTCCGCCGCTTTTTATTGTCCGCCTCCTTCAGGTCCATTCCTTGCTGAGCATTGCCCTGTATGCTCCGCCGCTTTTTCTTGTCCGCCTCTTTCAGTTCTATCTCATGCTGAGCACTGCCCATTATGCTCCGCCGCTTTTTATTGTCCGCCTCCTTCAGGTCCATTCCTTGCTGAGCATTGTCCTTTATGCTCCGCCGCTTTTTCATGTCCGTCTCGTTCGGGTTTATTTCTGGCTGAGCACTGCCCATTATGCTCCGCCGCATTTCCTTGTCCGCCTCCTTCAGGTCTATTTCTTGCTGAGCATTGCCCTTTATGCTCTACCGCTTCTTCTTGTCCGCCTTCTTCAGGTCCATTCCTTGCTGAGCATTGCCCTTTATGCTCCGCCGCTTTTCAAATCCGTCTTGTTCGGGTCTATTTCTGGCTGAGCATTGCCCATTATGCTCCGCCGCTTTTTCTTGTCCGCCTCTTTCAGTTCTATCTCATGCTGAGCATTGCCCTTTATGCTCTGCCGCTTTTCCTTGTCCGCCACTTTCAAGTTTATTTCTTGCTGAGCATTGCCCTGTATGCTCCGCCGCTTTTTCTTGTCCTCCTCCTTCAGGTCCATTTCTTGCTGAGCATTGCCTTTTATGCTCTGCCGCTATTTCTTGTCCGCCTGCTTCAGGACTATTTCTTGCTGAGCATTGCCGTCTATGCTTCGCCGCTTTTTCTTGTCCGCCTTCTTCAGGTCTATTTCTAGCTGAGCATTGCCCTTTATGCTCCGCCGCTTTTTCTTCTCTACCTCCTTCAGGTCTATGTCTTCCTGAGCATTGTCCCCTTAATGCTCCGCCGGTTTTTCTTGTCCGCCTCCTTCAGGTCTATTTCTTGCTGAGCATTGCCCTGTATGCTCCGCCGCTTTTCTTTGTTTTCCTCTTTCAGGTATATCTCTTGCTGAGCATTGCCCGTTATGCTCAGCCGCTTTTCCTTTTCCGCCACCTTCGGGTCTATCACTTGGTGAGCATTACTTTTAATGCTCCGCCGTTTTTCCTTGCCATCCTCCTTCCTAGTCTATCTCTTGCTGACCATTGCCCTTTTTGCTACGCCGCTTTTTATTGTCCGCCACCTTCAGGTCTATCACTTGGTGAGCATTGCCCTTTATGCTCCTCCGCTTTTACTTCTCCGTCTCCTTTATGTCTACGTCTTGCTGAGCATTTCCGCCTTTTTGCTCCGCTGCGTTTCCTTGTCCGCCTCGTTCAGGTTTATTTCTTGCTGAGCATTGCCTTTTATGCTCCGCCACTATTTATTGTCCGCCTAATCAGGACTATCTCTTGCTGAGCATTGCCCTTCATCCTCTGACGCTTTTGCTTTTCTTCCACCTACTCTTCTTGCTCTTAATGAATATTGCACCCATTATCTTCCGACGCTTTTACTTTTCTTCCTCCTTTTCTTCTTCCTCTTACTGAATATTGCGCCCATTATCCTCCGACCATTTTGCTTTTCTTTCTCCATCTCTTCTTCCTCTTACTGAATATTGCGCCCTTTATCCTCCGACGATTTTGCTTTTCTTCCACCATCTCTTCTTGCTCTTACTGAATATTGCACCCTTTATCCTCTGATGCTTTTGCGTTTCTTCCTCCTTCTCTTCTTGCTCTTACTGAATATTGCGCCCTTTATCCTCTGACGATTTTGCGTTTCTTCCTCCTTCCCTTCTTGCTCTTACTGAATATTGCGCCCTTTATCCTCCGACGCTTTTGCTTTTCTTCCTCCTTCTCTTCTTGCTCTTACTGAATATTGCGCCTTTTATCCTAAGACGCTTTTGCTTTTCTTCCTCCTACTCTTCTTGCTCTTACTGAATATTGCGCCTTTTATCCTAAGACGCTTTTACTTTTCTTCCTTCTTATCTTCTTGCCCTTACTGAATATTGCGCCCTTTATCCTCCGACGCTTTTCCTCTTCTTCCTCCTTCTCTTCTTGCTCTTACTGAATATTGCGCCTTTTATCATAAGACGCTTTTGCTTTTCTTCCTCCTTCTCTTCTTGCCCTTACTGAATATTGCGCCTTTTATCCTAAGACGCTTTTGCTTTTCTTGCTCCTTCTCTTCTTCCTCTTACTGAATACTGCGCCCTTTATCTTCCGATGCTTTTCTTTTTCTTGCTCCTTCTCTTCTTCCTCTTACTGAATATTGCGCCCTTTATCATCCGACGCTTTTGCTTTTCTTCCTCCCTTCCTTTTTGCTCTTACTGAATATTGCGTCCATTATCCTCCGACGCTTTTCCTTTTCTTCCTCCTCCTCTTCTTGCTCTTACTGAATATTGCGCCCTTTATCCTCCGACGCTTTTCCTTTTCTTTCACCTTCTCTTATTCCTCTTACTCAATATTGCGCACATTATGCTGCGACGCCTTTGCTTTACTTCCTGCTTGTCTTCTTCCATTTATTGAATATTGCGCCTTTACTGCTTCTCCGACTTTGGTTCTCTGCGTGCATGTAATGCTTTGCTTTCTTTCTCATCCTCTTCTTACATTTGCTATTTTAATTATTCTTCTATTCCTTTTTCACATCGTTATTCTTTTCCTGCTCTACATTTAGTTTTTCTTTATCTGCCTCCCATAATCTTCTAATTAGCTATACTAGCTTCCTTATTGAATTCATTTCTTCATTACACCATGATTATCATTCCACTTAGCTCAGCATTACGCGAAATCGATAGAAGTGGGATATGAATAGTCTTCTTCACAACAGCTCTTTTCACTAAAAAATAAGAATTAAATAATTAAATATACTTGTAAATCATAATAATTATTTAAATACCACGTACAACTTATAAACTTTTCGGTTACATTTATACAAAATATAAGACGGAAAGCTTAAATTTTTAACTTGCGATTAAATTGAAAGTAAATATCTTTCGATAGAATGCGTATTTATAATTTAACATTTCGTGTAACTAAGAGGGTTGAAGACTGTACATAGAAGGTTTGTACGTACCAAAGAGACAAATCGTAGAAAACAGAGCTTTCTTGTGCTACTAGTAATGTTATATCGTAGATTATGCATATCTATAGGTGTAAGAGGGCTAATTAAAATACAGAGATATAATTTTTCTTATTGGTTTGAGGCAGAACATTGTTTCCATTTATATTGATATATGTAATTTTAAACAATATTAGCACTTACATCTTTTCGATGTCTAGTTTTCAGAGATACATTGACAGCAACCATGTTACTCAACTATTGAATTATTAATTATTTTAGGTTAACGCTTACAAACTTATTCTCGATCACATTTTGTAAATTTTTCAGTTACAAAACCCAAGTTGTTTTTTGACTTCAATCCCTCATCAAAGAATGTACAAACAGGGATGCAAAGGATCAACTCAACTTCGACAATGTTACTGTCTTTCTCCCACTTCAGATCGAGAATCATGAGGATTTAAGAACATTGTTTACTTATCCCCAGGATGCTTCTATGAAATTTTGCAGATAATTGGAGAGGTGAGACTGAGATTGCTAAAGCCACATTTTTAACCAATACACTTTTTTGTGCACGTTCATTTCTTAGGTACATTATGTGGAAGCTACTGGAAAAATATTACGAAATATGCTCAAGAAATAACTGAAATGTACGCTGAGAAATTAGGAGCCGGCCGCACCTAGTGGTAACTTACTGAACTCTAAACCTTTAATACGCTCTATTGTGAAAGATTGTCTTTGTGGCTTAAGATTATATCCTTCTTACAACATCAATTAGAACGAAGAAAGACATATTTTGGAGTTATTCTAGTCTACTCTATTTAATTCAGCACTGTTAATTTTCCCTGGAGTGTAATATATAGGACAACGTATAGATGCCTTTAAATTACAAGAAAGTCATATTGTAGGCCTAATTCGCGTGTTACAACAGAGAACAGTTGATAGAATATTGCAGTACTAACGTGAAAAAGCACCAACTGCATATCTGAGTGTCACTGGTTACAACCAAATTATTACCGTGGATTGCATATGACACGAGTTTTTCATTGAGCATTTACAAGTGAAGTGAAGGATTCATACTATTTCTGATACTACGATAATATTAAAATATAAAAGTACATAGAAAATAATGTTCTAATATTTGGTTTAAAATTCCACATTGCTAGAAAACGCGAATAGACGAGCTTTTGTTAGTTTGTTACCATCCCATGGCCAGATAACGTTTATTTAGTCTAAGCCAAACGTTATGTAATTTAACAATTGCCTTTGCTTCAAGTTTGTTTGAAGATTAGGAAAAATACCGGAAATTATTATGCATAGTTATGTGACGGATAGTAAATGATCGGAATTCCACACGATATCGCTGAAGTATCACACACTTAGAGTAACCAACTGCTCCTTGAAATATCTAAACTATTATATGAGAGAGCATCCTATTAGTTTTAGAGGATTACTACGATTACAGAAAATGTTATGTGGGCGTATTTCCTAGAAAAATATACATCAATGAAATCTTTCATATTATTGTCTGTTTATTGACTGTTAAAATGCTGGATAAATTTGAGTTACTGTAATCTGATTGCGTTAATATTGTGTAAAATATCATTTATAAAAGATAGTGCAGGAAAGTATTCCAATGCGGAAAAGTAGGGCTGCATTGTTTCTTTACGACCCTCATTTTCAATAAAATTATTTTATTTTATTGCAGGAAATGTATGTCCTTCAATTCTGAACGAAGGTAGTAATTGTCACATTAAGATATGGTAGTATAAAAATACATTCTGACCGGTTTTTATGTATGCAACAAGTTGGATACTCTAGTAGTGGGTCAAACGTTCGTGAAAACGGTAATTTGATTTTATCGAAAAAGAACTAGTCTACTGAATTACATTATATAAATATATTTTGAACTTTGTGGATACAGTTCTTTTGCAATAGACAAATGGTAGACTAACGAGATTGTAGTTTGTGATCGTAATCTTGTATTGGCCAATTAAAATTGCTGAAATCCAGTAAATTATAATATTGAAGTAAAATAAACGACATCACACTGGAGAAAAGAGTACAATAGTTTGTAGGGTTATTTTTATGTTCTATCGCCATCGGTGGTATCATAGTTTCCAATATGGCCCTTGAAACCAAGATTCGCAGGTTCAAATCAGTAATAGAGTGATAAAATGATTGGCATAATTTTTTAGGGAGGGAAGTAAAGCTGGGACTCCGGTGTCGTAGATTTACGGCAATTAAGAAATCAGTCCGAGGAGGAGATCTCCAGGAATATTTCGTCGGTCATATCCATGTGGAAATTTCAAAGGTGCGCAATCGGATCGTACCAGTGACATCAGCTAGCGTGGGATTGTCCTGGCCTGACTCCTGAGCCCTACTCTACACCACTAATTCTGAAATAGGGTCAATCTGCATAGAAGTTAATAGGGGACCGGGAAAAAAAATAAAATAACATTATAGAGTAATAGCGGTTTTTAAACTTTTGCATGAAATAAAGACGACATTTAAATTGCTTCTTCTTAAATATTACTCTGTTCTACATTCAACTGCAGTCTTTTCCACCCTTTTGGATTAGAGTGTGTCCGTGGACTTTGAGGTATATTGTAGAACGTGGTAGTGTGAAATTTGTTTTTAAAAACGATACAACTATCTAAATCTGACCTTCTCAGAACGAATAGTTGGAGAGATTCAAAGAAATACATCCCGCAGCACACATATGTAATGTGCGTGTACGGTGGAAGGCGATTTCAAGAAAGAACCGAAACAGCGGCGAGTTATAGTGTTTTGCTTATTAGAGTTTAAGTATCTAGTTCCTAAGGTGGCCATAAGTGGAACAAAGATATACCATGAAACATTTCATTGCATTAGTTTTAAGATATTAAAAAAGTTGGTAGGTTGTTCGAAAATAAAACGTATTTAGAGTCATGAACTAAATTACAAAAATTAATGAAATCAATAAGCATATGGCACTGATTATTTTAAAATATTATTTACAAAAGCAAAAGCCAATCATTTTTACATTCAAACATTTTAAATCACTCCATAAAAATTATATAGCCGAAATCAATTCTTCAGTATAAACTCCTGAATTATAAACCTAAACAAAACAGACAAATTAATTATGTTTATGAACCGCTCACTAACTTGTAAACTTTTTAACATAAAAATATGGTAACTAGGCTAATATTAAATTGTTTTTGAATGTGAAAATTTTTGATGGTCCAAATTGTCATTTTCATTTTCGGATTATTCTTTTTCTTTTTACTGTTCACTGTCATTTTGTTTATTTCTCATTGTCATGTTTTCGTCTTCACTTTCCTTCGCACATCTTCCGGGACTAGGAATTGTGGGTTCAAAATCAGGTCTTATGTCGGTTACATCATTACGCAGTTGTGCGAGAAATTATTTAGAGCTTACCTTCTAATTGTGAGTATACAGAATTTAAAGTCGCCCTATATTAATTTTCTACATTCCGCTTATAATTTTAGAACAAATAAGGCGTTGCCTGTTGTCCTCATGCTCGTGACTAAAAAAAAGTATCTTCCCACTCGGAAATAAATTTCCTTTATTTTAGACACCGGACCAGAAGAACACGCCTTCGACACAGACATTGCTAAGAACACTAAGCTAAATGCCATCACTGTCTCGAGTAGCCTACTCACCCTCCACTATGCGGAGGGGGTAGAAGGAAGTACGTAGTACTTCAGTTTTAATGTAGTATATCCCTTTATCTTTTTTTCCAGCGGTTGGAGATAAATTCCACTTTTGAACGCCTCTAATCTAAATGAATGACTATTATTAGATCATTAGCGCCTTATTCATCAATATAAATGTGGAGTATCTTGTAATGTATTTTGATTGACTGTTTACTTAAAGACACTTTATTAATTGAAATGTCCACGGGAAGAATATTCTAAAGTAATTTTTCGTAAATTTTACAGGACAGTACTTCTTAACTTTAATACATTGATAAAACATCATTAGTTCATATCTCATTTACTTTTAAATTACCCTGTTATAATGCAGGTTTTTGACATTCTTATGTACAACAAAGATAGTACTATTTTTGAGCTATTACATTGGTGCGAAAAAAAAAACAAAACGTTATTTATCTTTGTCTTTCCGTAGATCCCTCAATTGATATGGTTATGAAGCGTCTGAAATGAAGGTGATGACACTAACGAAATGAGTTCACGGTCCAGCGCCTAACCTTACCGGTACCCTGCATTTGCTCGTAATGGGTTGAGGTAAATCCCGAAAAACTCAACCAGGTAACACGTCCCAACCAGAATAAATTTGAACCCAGCCTTCTAGTTTCACCGTTACACATGCTACCCATTACTGCACTGCGGTGAACTTCATGTATTGTGAATTGTTAATTATGAAATAATAAAATAATAAGTATATTTGATTTAAAAGGCACAATGAAAATTATTATTATTATATAAAATTTGTATTATATTATTGTTCCGTATTAAAGCAATAATAATAATAATAATAATAATAATAATAATAATAATAATAATAATAATAATAATAATAATAAAACAATCAACAAGGACGGTATGTTGGTAGATTTTAATGTGATGGTTGATCGAAAACCAAAAATGTAAAGGTCCACAATAACTATGAATTGCAAAGTTTGGTTGACGAATAAATATCATATAAACATCGTATCATATATGTGTGTGTATATATCTATACCCATATCTAGAAATACCACCAGGTTGTCTTTTGACATTTCTGGTCTCTCCTGCCAATGGCTTATTTGTAACTCACTTCTGAGGGTGGGGTGCCTGGAAACGGAGTTGCGCTGCCCCGAAGGTACGATAGGGTGATTATTAAGTGCCAGGATAGATCTTAAACCTAAGCCTAATTTGCAGACCGTGGACGAAAACAGGAAAATTCCACTTTAAGGAAAAGTTCCTTTGTTCTAACCGAGAATCGAACCCGGGACCTCGTGAAATGTAGTCAGAAGCTGTGGCTACTAGCCTATGAGGATGATCTCATATCATACATTATCCGGCTATTAAATAACATTTTAACTGAGTTTCAGTTCACTTATTCGAGTATAATATAGCTTCAAATTATGGCTGTTGTGTTGCATTACATCCATTTCTAAGACATTGTACATTTCATTCTGACCTGCAACTTGTATTGTGTGGCAGTATTAGATGAATTTTGAAAAAGTAAAAATTTTGACAAATTTATGAAGTAATTAAAAAGTATTAAACTATTAGTTATGGGGAAATTAATAGAAGCAACAAGAGGTTTGTGTATAGAAAAAATTACAAAAGGGAAGTTTCATCCCCAGAGGACCGCGGTCTACTGGTTGGGAACCACTGTTCTACTCTATATATTACTCCAGGGTCCGCGCTAAAAGAAAGTGAGAAAAAGGAGTTTTTATGATCAAAAGAGTGCAGAAACACTGCATTACCATGCCTACCATGCTATATTCTCCCTTTCAACATTCTATTATGAAAAACGGAGTGAGACAAGTATGTAACAGGCTTGGAGCTCACATAGATTCTTCCTAACAAACCAAATTCCCTTCCAGGGACGCGCAATGGCGTACCATTTAACTGTTTCTCCTTACATTTTCTGCTATTATTTACCATATCATAATATACTTAACGGGCGATTGTAAATTGCACTGACAAAATAAATAACTTAAATTGCACTACAAATAAAACTGAATTTATCATGTAAACTGCACTCAACTGATTGGCCGAGGAGATGAACATCGAAATCACATTCAAGCGATCAAATAGAAACGAAAGACTCAAATAGACGTTTCAGGGTAAGTACCATAAAACTCAACCAAGTTTCATGGTTTTCCACGAAAGATACACAATTTAAATACTTAAATTAATGGTTAAGGGAAAAAAAATTGGAAATTCCAGCTCTACTTAATAGTAAAACCTTGCATGTTCACGAAGATCATGCCAATACTCATTTCGATGTATCATATTTTTAAACTATGCATAATTATATCATGTTCTCTGGTTTTAATCAGAATGACGGTATATATTCTGCTTACCTCAAAGAGTACAGATCTCAACGTGAATGGAAAAGTGTTGTCGTCATTTTTGCTAAACAGTTAACAAATGTAGTTTCTAAAAATATTTAAATCGGTGTCTTCAAAGTCTATCTTTAACACCTGGCACAAAGGCAGCATGACACTGAAACAACGATAAAGAAATTAAACTGTAATATCCGTGAGTAATCAAGTGAGTATCCCATTCATATCTCTCTGTGAGTGAGTTTTTTACAGCATATGATGGCGATCTCAAGTCGGATAACATTATAAATATAAAAAAAATTATTATTAATTAACATTAACATTCAGGGAACATCTTCCTTTCTGGAATGAAAATAATAACTGGAAGAAGAGTCAATTCATGGTGACAAAAATGGTTTGTCCTTCAAAGAAGACGAGGAGCTGTGAGAATTATTTCCCAGCTACCCATTAAGAGATGACATCGTTGAAACTCTACAAAAACTTCATTTTCGATTGTTTCTGAATAATAATCAATGAAATTTCATACCTATACTTAGACCTACGTATATATTGACCAATTTTATCAACAGTAATCTCACTAGACGTTTTGATTTATCTAGAGAAAATAAAAAACTCGAGTGGGATTTAATTGACTATTACACGATTAGAAGAAAGTATATAAAGAATAGAAGTAACGAAGTACTCCAATACAATAAAATATTAATTGACTTACGAAAATACAACTGTCTTCAAATGTATAATTGTACCATATCAACATTACAAATATTACGCCAGATGCATGCTAGATGTCAGTAGTGAGTTATGATTACTTTTCGTCGAGAAGTTATCGATGTATACACGATAGCAGTGTTACTAGTCAAGAAGGCTTTGTTGATTCAGTTTCATTTTTATTAAAACAGTTGCATTCCACTTCAATTATCCGGATCCCAATAATCATCGTCACGTCACAGATTATCAATAAATCTTAATATTAAACAATCTCTG
This sequence comes from Periplaneta americana, assembly GCF_040183065.1. Classification (NCBI taxonomy): domain Eukaryota; kingdom Metazoa; phylum Arthropoda; class Insecta; order Blattodea; family Blattidae; genus Periplaneta; species Periplaneta americana. Next base: position 99,087,713 of record NC_091133.1, read on the forward strand.
ATACGTTACTATCCATAATATCATATAGCAGAAGCTATAACATATCCTAAATAATATACACAAGTGTTAGAAAAGTTTAATTAACGTCGATAACATAAAAAATAAACATGAATAATTTTAAAAGGAATAATTATGGAATGTACAATTTTCAAATTTGAATGTGGTTGGTGGTTCAATTGATGTTATATTGGACGTGTGCGTAATAGAAGTGGAACTCGTTGATTTAGGCCTACATGGTGTATTCAACTTATTCGGGATTTCCGAATGAATAATTTTAAAAGGAATAATTATTGAATGTACAATTTTAAAATTTGAATGTGGTTGGTGGTCGAATTGATGTTATATTGGACGTGTGCGTAATAGAAGTGGAACTCGTTGATATAGGCCTACATGGTGTATTCAACTTATTCAGGATTTCCAAATGGTGCTCTTCATTTATTTGTAAATAGGATTTCAGAAGATGCATAGGTAGGATCAGTGATTTTTATTAATTCTTCTTCTTGAATGCCAATGCGAGTCATATTTGAAACTGCTGTGCATCGACTGGAGTGGTTTGTAATTTTATATATATATATATATATATATATATATATATATATATATATATATTTTTTTTTGACGTCCAGACCAGCGCAGTTTGAAATGTTGGTAAACAAGGAAACAAATGCTAGGGACGAGATAAAATTAAACAAATGCTAGGGACGCGATAAAATTGTGCGATAAGCAGCCATGATTGGTTGAAATACGTCCTTTCGTACCGTTTTATTGGTCAAAAGTAGTATGACGTAGTAAGAGTGTAATAGTCAAAATAATACATATCAATATTCATGGCTTAGCTATATTTCATAATTACAATCAGGTTCTCGAGATGGAAAATCGACATTTTAAAGTTATTTTTGCACACTTTAAAATTTTACATATTTTAGAGCACGAAGATCTTGCATATACATATATCTATCTATCACATCTTTTAATTGAGCTTAATATTACCACGTTCTCTGATCTTTTTTTAAGAATGTCAAAATATATTTTGCTTACCTCTGATCTTACAGACAAAGAACTCGACAGAAAAGGGTACATCTTGATTGCACACTTTTTCAATGAAACCCACATTTTTACTTTTTAAAAATTCTTGAAATTCATGTCTTCCGAGTCTATGTTTTACAGTACATACCAAGCCAGCTTAATACTGAAACAACGATAAAGAAATTAAACTTGTAACACCCGAGTGTTATCTATCAAGTGAGCATTCCATTCATATCCTAATCTCTGTGAGTTTTTAACAGCGTATGATGCCGATCTCTCTTCGGGCATCATTATAAATACAAAAAGAAATAATTATTAATTAACATTATCATACAGAGAACATCTTCCTTTCTGGAATGGAAAGAATAACTGGAAGAAAATTTCATTCATAGTGGCAAAAGTAGTTTTCCCTTCAAAAAGAAGAGAAGCTGTGAGAATTATTGCCCAGCTAGCCATTGAGAGATGACATGTTTGAAAATCTAGAAAAACTTCATTCTCGTTTGTTTCAGAATAATAATCAATGAAATTTCATCTAGACCTACGTATATATTGGCCAATTTTATCAAAGTAATGCATATCAATATTCATACCTTAGCTGTATTTTATAATTTCAAATAGGTTCCCGAGATGGAAAAATCGACATTTTAAAATCATTTTGCACACTATAACATTTTGAATGTTTTGGTGCACGAAGGTCATGCTAATACATATATCTATCTATCACATCTTTTATTTATGCTTAATTTTACCATGTTCTCTGATTTATTTTTAAGAATGACAAAACACCTTTTGCTTACCTCCGATCTTACAGACACACAACTCACCAGAAAAGGGTACGGTACATCTTGATTGCATATTTTTTAAATGAAACCCACATTTTCACTCTATAAAACTCTTGAAATTCATGTCTTCAGAGTCTATCTTTTACAGTACATACCAAGCCAGCTTAACACTGAAACAACGATAAAGAAATTAAACTTGTAACATCCGTGAGTTATCTATCAAGTGAGTATTCCATTCATATCCCAATCTGTGTGACTTTTTAACAGCATTTGATGGCGATCTATCTTCGGGCATCATTATAAATATAAAAATAAATAATTTTTAATTAACATTATCACACTAAGAACATCTTCCTTTCTGGAATGGAAAGAATAACTGGAAGAAAATTCCATTCATAGTGACAAAAATAGTTTTTCCTTCAAAAAGAAGAGGAGCTGTGAGAATTATTTCGCTGCTACCCATTTACAAATGATACGGCTGAAAATCTAGAAAAACTTCATTTTCGATTGTATCAGAAAACAAAAAATAAAATTTCATATATACCTGTGTATATATTGGCCAATTTTATCAAAATAGTACATATCTAAATTCATGGCTTAGCTATATTTTACAAATACAAACAGGTTCTCGTGATGGAAAATTAACATTTTAAAGTGATTTTTGCATTTTGCATGTTTTGGTGCACGAATTTCATGCCAATACTTACATCTGTGTATCACATTTTTAAATTAAGCTTACTTTTTTATAATGTTCTCTGATATTTCTCAGGATGATGAAATATTTTTTGCTTACCTGAATGATACAAGCACAGGACTCAACAGGAATGCAAATATATGGCTTGCATATTTTGTTCAAGAATCTCAAAATTTTAGTTTCTATAAATCTTCCAATTCTCATCTTCGCAGTCTATCTTTTACACTAGATACAAAGCCAGCTTAAAACTGAAACAACGATAAACAATTAAACTGGTAACATCCGTGAGTTATCTATCAAGTGAGTATTCCATGCATATTCCACTCTCTGTGAGCTTTTAACAGCATATGAAGCGATCACTAGTCAGATATTATAAATGTAAATCCTAACTTTCAACTTTTTTGAGTGGAGACTTTGACAATCTTGTAGTATATCTAAAAATCTGGTGACTTTTTCACAGCACATAAAAAATTTTGTAGTTATGTATTTTGAAATCATTATATCGGTATTCGAAACTAAAACTTACATTTTATATACTATCAGTTTATTAGGATATTTAATTCATTAATTCATCCGAATATTACATGGACATAAATTATCATGAGCCTAAATTATTTTTCTAGACTTTTAGGGGTCAACAATCATGAGCCATGTGCTTAAAGTGGTCCATGGAATTAAGAAAACTCGTTAGTGTGAGGGAGAAAGGGTTTATTGCTAATCATTAACAACGAACACTGTTACAAAAAAACGTGATAACGAGGTGTTACTTAGATAAAAATTGGAGCCATGTGACAGGAAGTTGAAATACCGGTATTATGTTTACTTGGAATCGACTGGGTCTGAATCCGAGCCTCTGGCGTGAATACTAAGTTCATTCTGCTAACAACACACCAACCGTGTTCATACCTTGTCTTCACTTACTTAAATAGACTCACTAGATTACTACGTCTCTTCACTACGGTAAGAGTATTGAGGTGCGTGCCATCGGCAAATAAAATGCTCATGAACAATATAATTCTGAAACATACTTTACTGATTTGCTTAGCAGCCGCATAAAAATTACTCAAAATTCAGTCCCACGCTATTAGTCCCATTACTACTTGTTAGTGCCAGCCTTCTAGTATTAATCAACAGCTTACACGCTCCTCATCCAAACGGCCAATGCATTAATTCCAGGCGTTGGTAATGGAAGATATTTATTAATCTGTAACGTGATTGGGAGTTTGTCCCTTGTTGTGTGATATTCTGTGTTGTCTTCGAGGTGATTCTGTGCCGGGCTCCACATAGGACCAGGAAGGTCGGTAATATGTACCCTGCCTAAATAATATTTTGTCTAAGATGACAAAAAATGTAGATGCCGAGAAGATAAAAGAGAGAAAAAAAAGACACGGATAGAGATAAAATCACTGGCTATTGATTACTTTATGCTTACGATGTGAACATTATTTTACAAATAATAATAATAGGAATAATAGTAATAATAATAATAGTGTTAATAATAATAATAATAATAATAATAATAATAATAATAATATGTTAAATGAAACTATCCCGAAAGGACAAAGCTCGTGTTCAGCAACAGTTCCGTTTTGATAAAATAACACGCGAATTACACAACATTTTATTCATAGTCACAAAAATATTTCTGCTGTTCCCAAACTGAAATTTAAAACACTAATAAGACAGTATTAAAAAATTGTTACATAATTCGCATATATAAAATTCTCCATTCTTTATAAAATAAAATTCAAAATTATAATACCTGGATCAATTTCTTCAGAGGAACAGGTAGCCAAAATAAAAAAATTCATACTTTCTAGACTAACATTTAAACACCAGAATATGATGCTTGAAATAAGCTACATAAAGATGAGAAATAGTTAATAACAATCCTACTAGTAGAGATTGAGATAATTTATATCATAATATCATGGTGAAGGAAAGGTGATGTTAAGAATGGTGATGGATTAATATTATTAGTGTAATAAGCAGCAAATCATATTGACATACTAACAAATATAACATTTAGATAAATGACAGAACTTTCTTAGGGAAAAATTAAACCTGCTTTACAATAGGCAATATGATAGATAATATAGACTATGAAACTCTTAATTTTAGATTTGAAAATTTCATTACTACAAGTACCCAATTAAGGCTGAAGTTTTAGTTCCGAATTATATAGATGTAGACAAGAATTTATACTGTGTAGTAAACCACTGCATGTGAAGACGTTACGTTCAATTAAAATAAGAATTTCATTTCGTCTTTTATATAATCATATGGTGAGCTACAAAATTCGTCACATTTTCATGACAGAATTTTATTAATGAGTATTTTAAATACTAGAAATTTTAGATTCTGAAGGGATCAAGTTTCTTAGAAAAAAAATTGGGTGAATCACAAAATTAATCAGGGACACGCAAAATTTATTCCGGAGTTCTACGTGAGTATAAAAATTACAAGTAAGGGCCTATATTCCGAGGTGTTAAGAATTTATTTCACATTTAGAAGGCAGCTCACTAAGAATCAGAAATTAACCCGCCTTCGCCTACGCATCCTTATCAAATGTAGCCGAACGATTATCCCGCGAAGCAATGAATATCATCTACATCACGATTCACACATTTGCGGGTAGGTGGAACAAATCAGAAAGAGAAGTCTAAAAACAAATTTGCCGATGCAGATGTTGCTCATAGACAGAACTAACTATCAGATACAAAAATAATGCAATATAAAATAGAGATAAAAATTATTTTCTCATATTTATACATAGGACATACCAATAGTGTACAGCTTTAAAGGAAGTACAACTCTCAAAGTTAAGTTTCTTGAGAATGTACGTAGTGGTAATTTGCTGGGCTGTGTTTGCTAGCGGTGGACGTTATAGATCTGAGCTTATTTTATATTAATTTTTATTTCCGTTTACTTAATTACTAGTCTACTTATGTTTTTAATACTTACATTGTAATAGCGCGATAAATATACTCACTTCCATACGAAAGAGATGCTCTTAATATTGAAAAATTACAATTGCTTCATTACATTTTGAAAATTGTTTCCATAGTAACATAAGAACAATGCATTTAGGTTACAATGATAGGCAGTGTTGATGCTGAATTTGATGTGTATTACAACGCAATATTAACGTAACTTGAAAAAAATATGGTTTCAATTGGCAAGCCGAAAGAAATGCAAAGCAGTCAACTTGCGGCTAAGCAGAGGAACACATTGCACATAGTACGCATGCGCGATTCAACGCCTAAGTATAGAAATTCGCTCTCCAACTAGCATGTAATAAGTGTCTACGTAACGCAAAATATTACCTAATTTATTATTCAAATTTCAGAATGTAGTAATATTAAATTGTAAATATCATAATAGATATAACATATTGCGGTGTGGTGACAAAACAAACGCACTTAAATGCCGAATAAGAAACGAATTTTGAAAAAAATTACTGAGAATCAATCAAAATAAAGAAATAACCATAAAGATATGTTATGTAATATTTCATTCATTCATCTATCCATCCATCCATCCATCCATCCATCCATCCATCCATCCATCCATCCATCCATCCTTCCATCCATCCGCAGTTTCTGTCCAAGGGTAGGTTTTCACTGCAAACCCAGCATTCTCCAACATTTCCGATCGTCTCTCTTACTCATAATCTCCGAATTTGGACCATTTGTGTTTCTAAAATAGATTAATTTCATTCTGCATGTTCTACAATAAATTCCACAAAAATTCCAACACCTTTGACGAGATTACAAAAGCAGTCGACTAGCAGTAGCACAAATATATGATTTTACAATATTCAATACATAATTATTTTAGTGACCGCGATAATAATAATAATAATAATAATAATAATAATAATAATAATAATAATAATAATAATACCAAAACAACCTATTACCTCTCTTCTTGACTAAACTCTAAAATGACACGTTCCTGAAAGTGCCATGAAAGAAAAATCTCGCATTACTTATGCCAAAATGTATAATGTACTAAAACATTTATATCTGGAATATTTAACTGGAATAAGTGAGATTTATTTTCATTTTTCTATTTCTGCATTATGCAGCAAATATCATGCCGCAATTATTATTTTCGGGATATTTAAATTGACGAATCAAAACTTTTTCGCTTGTTAGAAAACTTAAAGGGATAAATTTTATGTGTTAAATGTGATTAAATATTTTTGTAATAAGCTATACAGAAAATTATTTCAATTAATAGGTTACGTTTAAGGAAAAATTAAATCCGATATATATTTCTCCATTTACCAAGAGTAAAATATTTCTGCTTCAGGTAAATGCAAATTAAAGAGCGTAGGTTTCTGCCAATTCACTATTATTCCTGACATACTGCAATAATAGGCCTATATCGATATACATTACTACTCCAAATAGCTCACTTTCATGTGTTAAGACTAAAGACGACATTACAAAAGTCTACCTCAAACGTTCGACAGCAGAATGTGCTGTTGTGCCTACTTATTGGGTTCAATTCCAAAAGTTTGTTTTTTATGCGAATTAAAAACTGTTCGGTGTACTGACTCAATGTCATTTTACTTTATATTTAAACATTTAATAAAAGAATGTCCTGCAAGTCCGTGTATTAAATTTAAGGTATGGTAGTAGAGGCCAAAATAAACATCTTTGTCAGATAGGTGAGAATCGGTGTCATCCTGCTGGATTATTGCATGTCCACCCTGTGCATAGAGGAGGTGCTCAATTTAAGCACTATTGAACTCTAAGCAGAGCGACAAACCACTGTCTGTCAATCTCTCTCAAAGTTCCAAAGGAGATCACATATCTGGTCCTCAGATCCACAATCTTCCTCTTAGGTTCTCCTCATTGCTGGAATGGCGTACACTAACATACCCATTGTAACCACATAAGTAGTCAGGGCTGGTGAGGTAAGGAGATCTCGGTGGCCAAGCAACAGATTCGCCACTGTCAATCCATTTGTCTGGAAAGATATTTTCCAGGAGCACACGAACATTATGTATGTAATGTATTAGGTGAAAATGATGCTGCAACCTCATGCGTTACCACACCATCAAGGGAATCACCTCCACCAAAAGGGGAAAGGTTTCCTGGAGGAGTTTCAGGCCGGTTTCGCCGTTTGAATGGCTGAAAGTTAGACGGGACAAGCTAGCATATCAGCTGAACAAACAGCATTACCTAAGTGGGGTATTGAAGTAACGTCGACTCTAAGATCTCGGACAATAAATGTTTATTTTAGAATCTTCCACCACATCTCAAATTTAATACGTGGACTTATGGAACACCCGATATTTATGATTGATTCCTCTTCATTACAACGTAGGGAAAAATTATGTTCTATTGATTTCCATAAACTGAATTATCAGATTCTGAATATTAATTACGTATAAAGTTCACACTGTGTTGCTAGGTAACAAAACGTATTGTAGTCAATTAAGCCATCCGAAACGCTGGACGAACGTGAAGATTCTCCATTTCATAGTGCTGTTGATGGAGACCTTAAAATATGAGGCCAGAAATATTCCAACACAAATACTAAAGTTCTAGAGAACAGGTCAGTGACAAAATACATCTATTCTAATGTGATTTATGACTTGTAGCTGCGACAATGAAGTTTAGCTACAGACAGCCAAGTGCTTCATAAAAGGGTAATGATCTGTAAAATGTCTACAGTTAAAGAATAAACTGGGTGAATTTTCCTATTTTCTAAATTTTTAACCTAGAGACTTAATTTTTTGTATACAGGAACCTCAATGATGATCATAATCACTGTAATGATTTTCCTTTGATATCCCTGTAATTCTACTGTCGATAGTCTATATTCAGTTTGTGTTTTCTTGGCATTAAAATATATCTCATTTTGTGACGTCTGTAATTATTATCATATCCAGTGATTCCTTCAGCATATTATTCCCATTTGTTTTGTTTATGTTGTTATTTTTCTTACAAACTTCAAATATTCGCTTCTTTTCTCCTTATCTAAAAGTCAACATACAATAATATTTCTCTGACAATCCTTTCATTTATTGTTATTTCTTTTTGTTAGTATATAATTCTCCGGCATAAAAGAAAAAAAGTTGCTATGACTTCGCTGAAATACAGTTTTGTTTATTTTCTGTATTTCTGACAATACTTTTAAGTTCTTCCATATGAATAATAAGATAGGTTAAACGTGTTTTATTTTCTACAGTTTCCCTTGCAGGAAGAGTTTATTCAAAGTTTTCCACATTCTATGATATAATTTATGTTTTATTCCTTATATCTTTCACTTAAAGTCTTACTATAAGTATTTTAACTTTAGCATGGTTGTCTGACACGTTTGGAATTCCTTAACAAAAGTTGATGACACTAATAGTTGAATGAATATACAGGGTTTAAGGGGTATAAGTGACGTCTTTTTCACAGTCTTCGGGGACGGTCTACAGGACCAAAAATGTTCATATTGCAAGCGTTATACTGCTTATATCGTTAGTAAAATTAAGAAAACAATTAATTACATCAGTAGGTATATCTAGCAAAGAGTTAAGTTAATATTAGTTTAAGTAACTATTTGTGTCCTCTATTACGTATCGTGAAATTAAATAATAATTCACGCTTAAATTTTTTAATATTCTGGCGTGACAGACGTGGCAACATCTTCAGCAAGATTCATGCAGCTGACGTACAGCTCAGCTGAGTTCAAGCTCTCTGTCCACAGGTCTCCAGCCGAGCGGATGACAATTCAATACATGTATTCGACAAATAACTTGCAATGTCATTCACTTCAGGAATATTATGATATGTTATTAATTTGTAGAGAAAGTCGTCATAATTCAAGTGTGGCAAGAAGCATGTACCGTCAGCGTTTTCCGCAAAGAAGGTTACTTAATCGGCGAACTTTCCTAGCAGTTTCTCAACGATTACTAGAAACTAGGAGTCTCCTACCCGTTTCGAAAATCACACAAACAGACATTTCTTCAAAAATGATACTGCTTTAGGGAAAAGGGCGAGATTAAAATTTTTCATTAGAAAAAATTATTCATATGATTTTATGCAGTAAACTATTATTGTTTCTTTTTTAGACGTACAATAAAAATGCAACAATATTGTTAAGGGATTAGGTACAGCTTCCAGCAGTAACATTTTTGGAAATATGAAACATTTTTTTCCTCCCTTACTGTATATTGTACAATAATGAAAATTGGTATGTACAAAATATTGTCCTTCTGCTATATGAAAAAAATGGTATTACGATTTAAAAAATTATTTATATGTATACATATATATATATAATTTTTTTCAAAATTATAGATGTGCAGTTCACTGTGCAGTGATGTAGCGTTTCCATCATAATAAATGAACTCGTTAACTTTTCATGTTCTTTCTCTTTTATTGCTGAAACTCACGTTTATAATATGATGCCCTTTCAACTACATTCCTTATTAATATTTCCTTTTTATTTTGTGTTAGAAGAAAATACTGATATTTGACCATTGTGTAAAATGAATTTATTTTTTATCAGACAATCTATCAAAGATAGAGATTTTATCTTGCATCACATTTTAGATATGACATGCACTAATAAACACAAGAAATTTGATAACAGAATATTGGATAGTTTTTGAGTTATGTGGGAAACCCTTCATCACTGCAGAGTAAACTGAATTTTGAAAAAAAAAATGTAAATATGTTTTAAATTGTAAATTATTTTTCATATAGCAGAAGGACAGTATTTTACACATACTAATTTTCACTATTGGACAAGATACAGTAATGGAAGAAAAAACGTTTAATATTTCCAAAATTTTACTGCTGTAATCTGTACCTAACCCCTTACATAAAATGGAAATTTACCATAATGATCTATTAATGAGAATGAAAGTTTGTATTTGCTGCTCGTTTTATGTAAGTAACAATACTGTCATGGTCCACCTCTGCTTAAGAACAGATCATATGTTTTGTTCCGGTATGTCTGTACCCGCTTGAGCTGTACTATGTACTTGCAAACCCCTCCGAATTCAGCAACAATGTCAAACGACTAATATTGTAAACTGTAACAATTAGTTAAAAATTGTAATTAGAATAAAATTTTTAGGACATTTTTTCTTCCTTATGAACAGAATAATCATCAGTTAAAAATAGTAACACATATACCCCTTACATCCTGTATAAATTTCAGCTATAACGCCAGCCAAGAGATATAACTAAGTCATGTTCGTGTTTATGATTTTTGACTCCACTTGATCCGGAGTTCGTTTACTTAATGTGCTACATAATATAATTGTGGCGGCTAATATGATCATGAAACTTCCAAATGAATGTAGATCGCGATTAAGAATTATAAGATGTATTACAATAATTGTCACAACGATGGCGACCCATACTGTTCTTATGTAAACAGAAACAAAAATAAAGTATTCAAATCCACAAAACTATAGCTTATTTCTCGAAACTGGTAACGTATTGTGTATCCCAACGTTTATGCTGTCGGTTAGGTGTCGTTGTGATATTTAGATATTTAAGGACGTGGTTCTTATTTATAAAAATGTTGAATATGATTGAGAGCAAAATAAGTTCAATGCAATGTATATGTGTATTAAACGTATTGACGATTGTTTTTAGTTTATTTCTTTAATGAATATATCGATGGCTAAAATGTGATACCTCGTATCTGTAAATTGGCTGGTGAATTTAAAGAATTTTTTATCTCAAAACAAACGTTTTACACATATAGACCTATTTCACCTTTCCAAGATCTCCTAGTCGAGGACAAAATACTCGTACTATGTAACTTTCCAATTGTTATTAACTTAATAATATTGCAATTAATTTAAATAAAAATGTAGTTAAGTAAGTGAACATTTTTGTAGATACGAGGTGTCACTTGTTACTAGAGTTCCCATATTTTTAAAATATTTAACAAGGGATCTTTACTGCAGTAGATATAGGCCTACAAGCGACTTAATGTACGTAAAGAATAATTCAAGAATTACGTTTTAAAGATTTTAATTAATATTCATCATTACATTTGTTATGTGTCATTTAATGTGGAAAATTTTATATACAGGGTGGAAGTGAAATATCCCTGCAGATTTTCATAGCGAATTGCTCATGTTTTATGTAACAAAAGAGTATAATACCATACTTGGTTCATAGTTTCTGTTTCAAATGTCTAACACCCTCTTATTCGGTACAACTATTGCGAGTAGGATCGTGATTTTTGTCCATATCGATAGAAAATCCAATAAAGAATAATTTATCTATTTCGGCGTATTTAAATAGCATGAACGGTGTTCGTGTAAATTTAATATAAATATCATTAATTTCAAGTTACTGAACGATGCAAGCAGATTGCAACTTCGTAGCGAGAGAGGGAGGTTCGCGTACAGAGACAGACCTGAGTTCGTTGACCTCTTACATCTGTATTACTAGAAGACAGACGACCGTGTTATCGGGGATATTGCCGGCCGCAGAATCTTGCAACATAATTTTCTAATTAGCCGCGCATTTAATAAAAAATATAAATAAGTTTTCTATTCAATTAAGTGTACAATTTTGTCCCTTTGAATGTGGAAGATTATTTCACTTTCACCCTGTATATTGGGTGTTCAGTTCAAAGTGTGTCATCGCTTGCTGTATGCCGTCATGTAGCTAGCCCATGAGCCTAGAGAATTCAATCTTCCTACACTTCCGCAAAGGCGTATGACCTACGTGTCAGGTAAGTTGCCTAGCATGTACGGCGTTCATTCTGAAGAGTACTTAGCGATACGCACGGTAACGCCGGTAGTGACAGGAATGTGAACTGTTTGGAAACACGTACTGAGATGAGTGTTTTTGTTACTGTCGGGATATGAGGAGCGGGTTAAGACGATTACTTACGTATTTGTTGACATTAACTTCGACGGTCAACATGGACACGGAGCATTTGATTTGTATTGTGAAATGTTGCCGTACGCAACCGTTGATAACAAATACCCTGCGTACAACTTGCCCGCGCAAAACACAGTTCGAAAGAGGTTATGGTAACACACAGACCGTACAGACGCCATCTGTTGCTACGACGTTAAAATTATACCATACACATTCTCATGTTCAGATTGAACGCCTTGATTAATAGACAACTTCTCTGACATAAAAGCTGAAACTCGCTTCAAATCGCTGACTCACAACAGTGACGTCATGACACACTTTGAAATGAACACCCAGTATAACCTATATTTTTTAAAGAATATATAGATCAACAAAATCTAAACTTAAAATTGTAGGAGGGTATTCTCTTAAATTTACATATTCCTCAAGTCTGAACACAGTCCGTGGTGCATTTGTTTTGCGTCGTGCGTGAATTTATATCCCGCTTAGAAATTAGTCATATCTCAAAAGCGGGACATTCTGCGTCCCGCGACGAATATGAGCGGGACACGGGAAAATTTCTTGAAAATCGGGAATGTCCCGCCATATCGGGACATTTGGCAACCCTAATTCTTATCCATCGAATAGAATTACTGTGTTTCATTTGAATTTTGTTTGTCAGAGAGTCGTTAGTATGGGTTTTTTAGTAAGAGAAATAATAAACATAATTAATGCAAAAAATTTAAGTCTAGCAAAGACCATACCAATTCATTAATCTCATCCGTTGTTAAGCAAGTGGCGTCAGAATAGAGTGACGTAACTCATTGCCGTTGCTAAGCAAGTGACATAAAATCTTTAAACTTAGTAAAGTTTTACCCATTTAGCACTCGAACATTAACATTTATATTTTAACAATTCGTTTGATTTACAGTAACTTTTTAAATGTTAGAATTTAACAATACCAATTCGTATATTTGGTGAATCAAAAAATTCTGCATGAATCGTAGGCTAATACGCTTCTTCTTGGGAAGATTACTTGGTTGGATATCCGGGAAATTATTTCAAATTGTAAGACAGATGTCAGACATGCAACACAATGGAATGGTGAATTCTAGGACTCACACTCGTCCCTCGAAATACCGTCTCACTATAACCATTGTGGAAATGCAAAATAAAGCGCTGTTTATACAGCATAGATAAATATCGGAGTAAAAAGTAATATTGGTTCGTAATCATTTTTTCGCTGCCACATAGCATCATACTTGAATCATCGACGTTCAGAGAGGCCTTGATCGAAAACAATAGTATGAATAGGTCAACATGCACATTACTCGAGTATGTCTGGAGCCTCATATCGAAATAATGAGGAAACAACCGGGAAAAAATATATTTATTTCATTTTACAATGTGTACACACTCTCAGAGTTCCACTACACACCTTGCAATAGAATTTTCGGGAGCGGGCAGTATGACCCAACACTGCGGACTTTAACGATCTATTTCTCTAACCCTCAAGCTGGACGCATTGGGTAGCGCTTAATAAAATTAATAATAGTGAAGCATTTTACTTTGATTCCTTTGGAGATCTCCCCCCACCTATAGAGATAAATAATTATTTACGAGGTGTAACAATTAAATATAATACTAATCGATATCAGAAGTTTGATACAGAGTTATGTGGACAGTTAGCTCTTCAATTTTTATTATAAATGTGAATGTAACAATATGTATGCTATCACAATGTCTTTCACAGTGACTGTTAATACATCAGAGATATCTTGTAGCTATCATCCACCAATCGAGTTGGATGAAGATGCAGATTATGAGATAGGTCTCGTAAATTTTTCAACATATAACACCATACCCAATGTTTCTGATGAGAATAACAAATTTACATATATTACAAATGAAAGGAATGGAAGTAAAACGAAAACAATTACATTACCCACTGGGACGTATGAAATCGATGATATAAATAATTATGTAATACATACAATGATGATCACAGAGAATCAGACTCGGCCGAGCGCCTTTGAATTAGTTGCAAATAATAACACATTACGCGCAGAAATGTATTGTGAACATGAGATTGATTTCACAGCTCCAGATTCGATAGGTAAAATGCTAGGATTTAAAAGCAAAAAATTTGAGGCTCACAGTAACATATGCTGTTAACATATTTCCAGTCGCTCTTATAACAATAGAATGTAGTTTAACTGGAGGCTCATTTTTAAACAATCAGCCAACCCATGCAATTCATTCGTTAATTGTAAATGTTGATCCAGGGTTCCATTTGACTGAAAAGCCATTCGAAATTCGATATTTTAAAATAAATAATAATAAATATATTGATAATATTACTATTAGAATAGTTGATCAAAACGGAAAGTTGGTTGATTTTAGAGGTGAGACTATTACTCTAGAGTTACATCTTCGAAAAACATGGGATTACAATTCCCTCAAAACTTCCATATCAGGACTAACACACCAACTAAACACGTTAGTTCAAGTTCTGAAACCAAGAGATTGATATCTCACTCGATAAACTTACTCACAAAATTTGGATATAAAGTAAGGATATGATGGATCCCTTAAATCTGACTAAATCACCAATATTTGAGGAGAGAATAGTGAAAAAAGAAACGCATTCCTTTCTCCCGCAAAATCCTTCAGCCATCAATGAAAATGATTCCATCAATATTCGTATTAAAAGTGAAAATTTATATATGCTTCCTTGTGAAAGCTGTATTTTTATTGAGGGAAACATTAAAAAACCTGATGGCACTGCAACTAGTGCAAAATTGGTTAACAATGCAATGGCATTTTTGTTCGAATCTATACGACTGGAGCTTAATGGGCAGCTTATTGACAGCATTAAAAATGTAGGCATTACATCAACGATGAAAAATTTGATTTCTCTGAATTCGTTTGAATCCGACATGCTTGGAAACAGTGGTTAGGTCCACCCCACTAAGGATGTTGATATTGTCACCAATACTACATTCAACGTATGTGTCCCGCTGAAAACTCTTCTTGGATTTGCCGAAGATTTTACAGATATCATAATAAATGCACAACTAGAACTGATACTTGTACGAGCAAAAGACTCTATTAATGCTCGAATGGGTGAGGATTGCAAGGTTACGCTCACAAGACTTCACTGGAACATGCCTCTAATTGCAGTATCCGATCCCGAAAGACTTCGACTTCTACAGATACTTAGAAGTAACTCACCACTCAGCAATCCCTTTCGCTCATGGCAGTTGTTTGAATATCCATCACTACCTGCAACTAAACAGATTATGTGAAATGTTACAACAACGAATAAGCTTCGAAAACCGAGAAATGTGATAATTGGATTTCAAACAGACAAACATGGAATTGACAAGGATAATAGCGTATTTAATCATTGTAATGTTACTGATTTGAAAGTATACTTGAATGATGAATTCTATCCATACAATAACCTTAATTTGGATATTGAAAGTGGTAAATTTGCTCTATTATATGAATTGTACGGCAAATTTCAAAATTCATATTACAAGCCAAATAATCCATTGCTATCAAGAAAAGATTTCATCGATAAAGCACCACTTTTTGTCATTGACTGCTCCAAACAACATGATGAAATAAAAATTGGAGCAGTAATTGTACGCATTGATATATTGACAAACGTACCTATAGCAGCACACACAACCGCATATTGCCTAATCCTACACGACTGTGGTATCAACTATACACCTCTCACAAACATGGTCCAAACAGTGTTGTAGAAAAATGTAAGTATGTGTTACTTTTTTCCCGTATTATAAAATTTACACTAGGTATCATTCTACATCGCTTTTATTTTGTTTCAGGACATCCATTGATGTTCATTGCCTTATTCTCTTACACCTCTCACAAACATGTTGGGGTAGAAAAATGTAAGTATGTGTTAATTTTTTCCCGTATTATACAATTTACATTAGGTATCATCTACACCGCTTTTATTTTGTTTCAGGCAAACAACTTCATTTTAAAAGAACTCATCATCTCCGCGGGACGAGGATGCTGTTTTTCTTCATCGAATATCACCATGGACTATTGTGGATAATTACAGTGATGTGGAATTAGTGTGTTATATAAGGAACATGTGCTTCTATCACTGCAGAGACAATAATGTGGAATGCGCCTTTCAAAATGTAAAAGTTCTTCAGTTTTGATGGACACATTAATTGAAAATGTATGTGAATAATCATTGTATTGTATTTATTTTTTACTCAATATATACATATAATTTTATTTTGTTACTGATTTCTTTTATCAACATCCCTAATGCACAACATAACACATGGCAGATGGCGATTATCAATACAGTATTTGTGTAAAATAACATACCACAGATGGCCATTATGCAGCACTTGCGTCTTCACCGGATGTGAATTAACAGCTTGCATTTTATTTGCATCATGCAATATTTGTGTAATATGACACGTTGCAGGTGCTTAAAGAACATGCTTTTATCATTACTCAGCAATTGCATCGTCGCCGGAAGTGATTCAGCAAGCTTGCATAATATTTACACACTTCAACATATACATCTACGTTGATTTACCTGCTACAATTACTGTATTACGAAATAATAATGTCACATTCTGAATGTTGGTAATAATGTATTAAATACGCTAAACAAACCACTCAAAATGTATTACACTGGAATAATATGAGGAGAATGTATGTGTTTAATTTACAAGTGTGCTAGATTAATTTTTTTATAAATTGGCTTAAAGTACAACCATTTACGCCATCAATAATTCCATTTCCCATTACTATTTATCAATTCAATTACCAGTACATTAAAATCTTAATATTTTTTATCAATTACTCAGCAATTGGCTTAAAGTACAACCAGTAAAATTAGCAACCTTGCATAATATTTGCACACATAGCAGATAGTGATTATTTTAACATTCACAACTCACTTTCAAATATACAAACATGTATGAACTTGTCTATTCCCCCCCCCCCCACTATACAAACTTGTATGAACATGTGCATTTCAAATTATTACATTTCCAACTTCAATTAAAAATTTATGAAGTCACACTTTAAGTTATGCCGTTCGTATTTCAAATTTTACCTCCCCTCCCCCATTTCCAACTTCAATTACAAATTTATAACGTCACTTCAGCCACATCCTGTTTAATTTACAAGTGTGCTAGATTAATTTTTTATCCATTTATGTCCCACATTCCAACACCCATTCCCCAATCAATTAAATTACCATTACATTAGAATCTTAAGAAAAAGAATGTATGTGTTTAAGTGTGATAGATTACTTCTTCGCCGGATGTGACCTTGCATAATATTTGCACACATAGCAGTTTTCAAACATGTATGAACTTGTGTCTTTCACCTGAGAACAATTGCCGAATATGACTCAGCATTATATTTACACACATAGCAACATTGATGAGATAAACATGTATGAACTTGTCATGCCACAACATACCTGCACGTCACACTTTAACCTTGAACTCTTAGATTGCCATTTATGACGTTACGCCCCTTTCTTACGTCATAATTTCCACACTGAGGAGATAAACATCATACTTGCATGACGTCACACTTTAACCTTGACGTAATTTAAGTTACGCCCCTTTCCTACGTCATAATTTAAGCCCCCCCACCCCCTCCGTGACGTCATACTTTAAGCCCCGCCCCCTCCATGACGTCATACTTTGGCCACGCCCACGTCTGACGTAATACTTTGGCCACGCCCCCTGTGACGTCACATGGGGAGCCTGTGGGAGCCTGTCTGACAGGTGGTATGGCCGTCATTTCTTATCTACTTTCTTATCTTTCCCTTTCTTCCTCAGTGTGTCTAATGAGCAGGTGGTTTTCTTGTAATACTCTGGCGACTAGTATTTAAAATTCAAAATATCATCAGTAGTAACTGATTCTGCAGAAAATCTGTTGTTTGTGTTTGCCTGGTGGATCAAGGTATTGTATTGGTCTGGCACATACCCTGTCTGCCTTACTTAGTTTGCGCTTCACTACACCAAAGTTACGGTCACAGGGAAGAAATGAATGGCCTTGTTGTGGAAAATAATGAATGATTTTGTTAAATTTCCCCATTTGGGTCAGTGCAAGCAACAATCGAATTAAGGTATGATTTTTATTTTGCCCTCCACGGTTATCAGGGAAAAGATACAAATCCTTGACTGAAGAAGGGACATTATTTTTAATGTAGTTCAGAAGGAACGCACTTCATTTGAAGATTTGTGGCCTATACCTTCATGATAGGAATAGAAGTGCGCCGTATGGTCTTTGAAATTGTGAAATTGTGATGATTCAAAGTTGCGTCTAAACAAACAATGAGTAGTTTCTTACCCACATTGTTCTCCTGTCGTACGGGCTGCTACAGACTTCCCAATGGAATTGACGTTCCAATTAGAGTCGGGCAGACTGCCTCATATTATCGCCCGTTCTCGGTTGCGTAATCTCCACAGTCTCGCTTAGTGCGCGCGTACCGAATGTAGCCAAATGACTCATTGATAGAGAACACGAGATTCTCTTGGTCCCGAGATTACCGATACTAGATCACTCCCGACAGTCTCGGAGGTCTAGACGGGACTGTAGTACTGATAAGCAAGCGATATCGCTCGGGCCGCGCTCCTATAGGAAGCATTGGCTTATACATTTCCCGGTTCTTTAAATATATATCATGTCGTAGCTCCTGTAATACTTGATCAATCGCGCTGTAATTTTTTGGATTGATAGCTCAATGTCTAAGGAAAACATAGGAAAAAAATCGAACTGAAAATATTTTTTGGAAAGTGAGAAAAAAAATATTAACTTCGATGGAGATTGATGTGTTCAGAATAGACATTTGCAACTTCACCTTTGTAGGCTGAAAACTTTTTTGTTTTTCACGTTAGATGGGGGGTCAAAGCGAGAGAAATGTTGAGAAGGGATGGAAATTACTTTTAAAAGTGATGGCCACTCAAAATTTTTACTGGTTCTCGAATAACGACGAGTTAACCTGTTAGCGCAGGACTCATGACTCAAACGTTTGTTCCGTAAAATTTGTACGGAACCCTTCAACGCATGAAAACTCGTTATTGTACGGATAGTATTAATTGGTATTTTAATAAAGGTAGTTGAAAATGAGGCTATATAGTCCAAGATGGTTTACACTTTATAGTAATTAGGCTATCTTTTATAGCAACTAAATAAAAAAATTGTTTGTAACACAATGATATGAAACATGAAAATATTAAAAGCTGGTTCACAATAAACCGAGAACGGAAACGGCAACGAGAACTAGAACGGAAATATTTTTAAAATAAATGTATTTAAAGGTAAGCATTCACAATTAACTATTCTGAATGCTCACATTTAAATACTGTACATTTATTTTAACATTATTTCCGTTCTCGTTTCCGTTCCCGGTTTATTGTGAACCAGCCTATACTATAGAAAACTACACTTTTTATTGGTGTGCACGTTATAAATTATTGTTACAGAACAATGATTATTGTATTCTAGCCATGTTACAATATAAAATTATATAGGCCTATATGATTTACAATAATTATCCTATGTTATAGGAACGAGAATAACAAATTAAGAATTGATCAGATTTCTAATACTTGTACCTAATGATAACTTACAAGACAGTAATAAATAATAACCATCATAATAATCCTGATAATCATAATCTTAATCATCCTAATGATTACGATAATGATGATGATAACAGTAATACTACTAATAATAATGATATAATGATGATAATAATAATAATAATAATAATAATAATAATAATAATAATAATAATAATCGCTGAAGAGTAACAGTTGGCACACCTGACTGTGAAACGATCGGCTTCCGGTTCGAATCTTGGTTGGGACAAGTTAAGACTGGTTCACAATAAACCGAGAACGGAAACGACAACGATAACGGAAATATTGTTAAAATAAATACATTTAAATGTGAGCATTCACAATTAACTTTCACGTTCCCGTTTTCGGGCTCCGGCAATCTTCTCGTTAATTGTGAATGTTCACATTTAAATACATTTATTTTAACACTAGTTGTACCCGTGCGCTCCGCTGCACTTATTATAAATAAATATAAAGTAATTACATAATTAAAATAGAACATTGGGTCCAGGGAACATTCGTGTTTGATAGAAGAATAAATCGTTTAATATGTTACTTAATTTAAATTGTATTTAAATTACTAAAATGCTATCATTTTGGTCCAGAGACCACTCATTTGGTGCAAATAAAACTCGTTTAACATTTTTCTAAATTAGTCTTGAATGCATCCTTTAATAAATCACTCCAAATTAATAGAGTTGATTGTGTAAAAATGTAAGAATTCACGATCTCCTATGCACTACTGCCATAGAACGAATAAATTTGTTTTTCTTCCTACTAAAATATTTAATAGTTTGCACATAGCAGTTACGGAACAACGACGCTATAATCTGAGGCGGCGGTGAAAATGTATTATATTGTTATTTTAAAACTCTTTTATATCCTTAAATATCAGACCTATCAAAATTTTGCCTGGAATAAAACTTATCGACAATCATTTTTGAAGAACCTTCTGTTATGTAACATTTTTCACAAAAATCAATAATAAGCGAGATATTTCGGTTTATTTAATTCAGGCCCCCTTAAAACCGCCCTTTTAAATAAAGTATTTTGAATGCTACATAGCCTAAAATCTAAGTTACAACGAACTTAATTTATATTCCAATTTTCACTGAAATCCGTTCAGCCATTATCGCCTGAAAAGGTAACAAACATCCAGACAGACAGACAGACTTAAATATCAGTCCTATCAAAATTTTTCCTGGAATAAAACTTATCGGAAATCGTTTTTAAAGAAATTTTTGTTATGTAACATTTTTCACAAAAATGAATAATAAGCGAGATATTTCGGTTTATTTAATTCAGGCCCCCTTATAACCCCCCTTTTAAATAAAGTATTTTGAATGCCATATAGCCTAAAATCTAAGTTACAACGAACTTAATTTATGTTCCAATTTTCATCGAAATCCGTTCAGCCATTATCGCGTGAAAAGGTAACAAACATCCAGACAGACAGACATACAAACAAAAATTTCAAAAAAGCGATTTTCGGTTTCAGGATGATTAATTAATTATATATATGTTAACACCAATTATTTTTGGAAAAGCGAAAATTACCAGAAAAATTTCTCTTACAGATTTATTATTAGTATAGATTATTTCTCGTTGTCGTTTCCGTTCCCGGTTTATTGTGAACCAGCCTTTACCTGGCTGAGGTTTCTCGCCTCAACCCATTGAGAGCAAATGCTGGGTAACTTTCGGCGCTGGACCCTGGACTCATTTCGCTGGCATTATCATCTCATTCAGACGCTAGATAGCTATAGCAGTTGATAAAGCGTCGTAAAGTAACTAATTTAATAATAATAATAATAATAATAATAATAATAATAATAATAATAATAATAACCCTCTTTTATTCTCTGTTGTTATGATAAAGCAAATATAAATGACACTCAGGAGGAAACGCAGAATAAATATGAGGGGAAATGCCTGTTATTATTCGGTTGAGAAGCTTTTGTCACCCAGCCTGCTCTCAAAAAACTTGAAAGTTAGAATTTATAAAACAGTTACATTACCGGTTGTTCTGTATGGTTGTGAAATTTGGACTCTCACTTTGAGGAACAGAGGTTAAGGGTGTTCGAGAATAAGATTCTTAGGAAGATATTTGGGGCTAAGAGGGATGGAGAATGGAGGAAGTTGCGCAACGCAGAACTGCACGCATTGTACTATCACCTGACATAATTAGGAATATTAAATTCAGAGTTTTGAAATGGGCAGAACATCTAGCATGTATGGGCGAATCCAGAAATGGATATAGAGTGTTAGTTGGATGGCCGGAGGGAAAGGACGTTTGGAGAGGCAGAGATGTAGATGGGAAGATAATATAAAAATGGATATGATGGTAGAGACTGAATTAATCTTGCTCAGGATAGAGACCGATGGCGGACTTATGTGAGAGCGGCAATGAACCTCCGGGTTCCTTAAAATGCATTTGTAAGTAATTATGATCAATTTGTGAAAGGATCTACTCTGTTTCGTAATTCTGTCCTTCCTCTTGCAAAAGTGTTTCCATTTCACATGCAGCATTTTATCATTTCGGAAACAAAAATATCTTTTGTCAGAGTCTTTGGTCCTTTATAATAATATAAATAAGTATTAATTATTTTATTTCGTCCTTACACAGCACAATAATTACCCATGCTGATGAAGATGCCGTTGCATAACAACGAAACATCCAGATGTGAACGCGCAATATAATACAGTCGTGTGTTATCCATTACTATAGCGTATACAAAACACTATCGAATGATTAAATATGCAATGTCAACGAAATGCTGATAGCGAGAAAGTATATCATAGCTCCAACCATAACTTGTTATTGTTTTAGACTAGCTTAGGATTAGGTAACGACTGAAAGTGCTGCATTATTTTGCTTCTCCAGAAAGGCAATAAGTAGTTCATTAAAATAGTGTACCTTCTGTAAGAATGTCGACAATCATAATGTGCTGTATTATTGCATACCACACTGCTGTGCCTTCTTAAATTACTTCAGGAACATTAATATTTTTCAGAAAGAGTCGCGAATTTCAGTGATGAGCGGCAATTAAGCCGGCAGTCAGTGTACGCATTTCGTAACGATAAGTCGGCCGTGCGATAACAGGCCGGGACCCGGTATTCCTCGTTCCCGAGAGTGCCAATCTCGAGAATACGATTCTCGGAACTGGCGTTATCGGCCAGCCAGTCTCGCCTACGAGACGAGCGGGAGTAAGAGGCTGTTTGCCCGACTCTAGTTCCAATGCCTTCAGTTTATTTTTCTTATTTACATTTCTGCGGTAGTTAATTTCATTGCGTTTACGTTTACCACTGATAACACTGTTTTCTTCCCCTGGGTCACTTACTACTGCTAGCTTATCTGTCATTTCCTTATCAGCTGATGGGCGCGTAATTTATTAGATCCGCGGCACTCAGTTGCGTCACGTCGTCAGTCAGTGCAGAAAGAATGTAAGTCGCTGACTTGTCCCCTTTCTGCAATGACTGCGCTGCTTATGGTACTCTGCTTTGCGTAGAGAATGAGCAAATTTGTCCCATAACTGTATGGAAATGTGTGTCTAGGTCTGGAGAAAGCAATGGCACTCTTAACTCATTTTCGCGTTTTTCATGACTTATCCCCTTTCTGCAATGACCGATTCAAATATGATTCCTACAATGGCTTACGACAGCAAAAGAACGAAAATATTTAGTTTCTTTGCCGATTGCAGACAGTGTTACCGTGTACTGTCTTTACTAGGTTATTAACGACGCTGCATCAACTAAGACGTTATTTTGCTTCGATGAAATTGGTGATAGCGAGATTGCATTTGGAAAGATTATGACGAGGATTAGTGATTGATTCCCTGATATTTCACTTATGGTTGCAGAAAACATCGGAAAGAACCCAAC
This sequence comes from Periplaneta americana, assembly GCF_040183065.1. Classification (NCBI taxonomy): domain Eukaryota; kingdom Metazoa; phylum Arthropoda; class Insecta; order Blattodea; family Blattidae; genus Periplaneta; species Periplaneta americana. The sequence continues at coordinate 99,111,585 of NC_091133.1, forward strand.
AGGGTAATTATCCAAAGTGAATCCAACCCACACCCGAGAGAAACTCCGGATCGGCAGTCAAATGCGCTGCCGCCTGGATCACAGCGCCAGTGGGTTTCCGCTTCTTGCTTAGCTAGCTAGCTACTTGTCACGCGAGATCCCAGAATTCACCAGTCATCAAAGGCTGTCGACGGATTTCATCATTTTGTCTTGTATTTCGTATGGCTCCCACTGACATTATTTGTCTTTATATCTTTGCCGAACTCCTTATATAATTATCATGGTAATGGATATGTCTCTATGCGTAGTGCTGACTTCGTTTATTTTCATTTATTAGCTGACCGAACAAGTTTCTCTGTTTACACAGACCAATATTAAAAGAGAAAACACAAAATCTGTTTATTTCTGAGAAGTCTCTGTGGATACTTTCCCAGAGGCGACACAAATCCCTTTCACTGCACACTTCTAGATTGTTTCTGATGATATCCTAAATCTAGGCATTTCAAAAGGATGGAGTGATATAATAAATATCAGTTCACAGCACAGTTCCCAAGCGTTCTATGAGAGTTATCAAACAGTGATTTTTAAGTTAGTAAGATTCTGTATTACAAATAAATGTGGAAGACGCTATGTCGTAGGCAGAAAAACTTTTGTATCGCGAATATGACGAACTCTGTTTTATTTCAACAAAATTTGAAAACAAAAATTAACCAATATGTATATTTTATGGCTCTATAGTCAAAGAAACAGCAACACTGAGTTCTCAAGCACAAAGTAGAATATGTAACTTATTTATTAGCTTATTTCTATTAGAGTAATTTATTATGCCGCGTAGAAATTATTAGTTTTTACTTTTTATATATTATTAGCTATACCACGTACCAAATTAAATTAGGGAAAACGTCATGTGTTGCTCCCAGACATTAATTCACACTTCTATGCTTCAATACCAATATATGAACGCTTTATTTAGCCATATTTAATTAAGTAGCTGTTAATCTTTAAATATACTCGATGGAATATATCAGAACATTTGTAGAAAAAATATAGCCATGTTTTACATATTAGTAAATGACTGAATATTCAATAATTCCTTCATAAACACATAATATCCCTGCTGATGCTAGAATGTGGAATTAAGAAACACTTCCAGTTTGTGTGAATATTGTGCATGTTCATCACTATACAAGTTTTTTATGTCACGTTTCAATTAAGTTAATTTGAGTCTTAAGGGAAGGCATAGGTGAAATTACTAAATCTTACAGTTTTCATTTGTTTCTCAAAGACCAAGGACACTAGAATAAAATTATGTGACACGTTTCCTTATTAAGATGAAATAAATGGCAGGAATTTTTTTTCAACGTGATTTTCTTTAATTTTCGACTGTGGAACCATTTATATATTAATTAATTCTTTAATTTTCGACGTGTGGAACCATTTATATATTAATTAAACAATTAATATATAAATGGTTCCACACGTCGAAAATAAACAAATTCACGTTGAAAAAAATTCCTGCCTTTTATTTCATCTTAATAAGGAAACGTGTCACATAATTTTATTCTAGTGTTCTTGGTCTTTGAGAAAAAAAATGAAAAATGTAAGATTTAGTCATTTCAACTATGCCTTCCCTTAAATCAGTTTAAACATTGAAATTAGTCCTACACATTTTTATATAAATTAAAGCAAGCCCATATTCACAAAGCAAAGTAGTTGTACATAAAGACGATACATGTTTTGAACTACTACTGAGATGAGAATATATATTCGTTTCCTGTTACCAACCAAAAGTATATTAAACCTATCGTCATAATTACTTGCCTCGGACTTCAGCACACTAGACACCTCTATCAATTCGTCTTTCTCACCAGTAGTTTAGGTTTCTGTAAAGGTGTCTTTAATAGAAAGTGGGTCACTATAAAATATTATGACATAAAGTTTCCAGGAAAGTATTCCTTATATTATGTGAGCAAGTTACTACAATGCATTTTTATATTCGCTGCCAGTACAGTAATTAGAAGAACATTACCTTCAAACAACAAAGCACTGAACACTAGTAAGGAACACGTGCTTCTACAAGCCGTTTCTTTAATGATGAGCCCCATGATTCTTATTAGAGCTGTTAATTTGTTCTGCACTGAGAATAGGGCAAGTACTTGCCCAATACAAGTTTTCATTCAGCTTGTTGAAGCGGCAAAATTACCTGCCAGAAGCTATACAAATCACTTCACATAATAAATCGCGGGTGCACGTGTAAAGGGGGTTAAGTCAAATTGCAAGGTTTGTAAACTTGGTACTGAAAGAAAATCCTTTGTCACAAAATATGGAGCACTGTAACTGCATCATAGATGGAAGAATGACCTAACCCCTTTAACACAAGAGAAAAGTAATTGTGGATAGTTCAAATCTGTACTTATTCCAGTGTCGCCAAAACAACTTAAACCCCTTTACACGAAATGTGGGGGTCCACAGTTTTGGGTTTTTCCTCACGTGAAATAACCTTGCCCCTAAATTTGTGTCTTTACTGAAATCCTTGCATTTTCCAGTGATTTATAGATTCACAAGTAGTGCCTTGGAAACGATTCAATCTATAACTTACCATAAATCATCAACAGAATCCATAATTATCATACTTTATATTTTTATATTTGTTGAGACAAAACTTTTTCGACTAATATTTAGTCGTATATCAGTTTACATTTTAATAAATATAAATTTTACAAACACAAATTATCATGCTTAAATTTGATATAATTATCGTTCTACAGTGAATGTAAATAAGAAAAACTTAATGAAGTCCACAAATTCTACTATATACAATATAATAAAACAAAAATTCACAATAGGAAAATAATTACATATTTTTCACTGGGAACACGAACAAACAATTTTAATTGTAAATTTTCTGCTTCGCCGCTTTTGGATTTCTAACTCTTTCAGTTCTATCATTTAAAAAGAATAGCCCCTTTTTACTTCCACCGCTTTTGTTTGTCCGCCACATTCAGGTCTAACTCTTGTTGAGCATTGCCATTTATGCTACGCCACTTTTACTTGTCCGCCTCCTTCAGGTCTAAGTCTTGCTGAGCATTGCCTTTTATCCTCTGCCGGTTTTCCTTGTCCGCCTCCTTGAGGTCTATCTCATGCTGAGCACTGCCCATTATGCTCCGCCGCTTTTTATTGTCCGCCTCCTTCAGGTCCATTCCTTGCTGAGCATTGCCCTTTATGCTCCGCCGCTTTTTCATGTCCGTCTCGTTCGGGTTTATTTCTGGCTGAGCACTGCCCATTGTGCTCCGCCGCATTTTCTTGTCCCCCTCTTTCAGTTCTATCTCATGCTGAGCACTGCCCATTATGCTCCGCCGCTTTTTATTGTCCGCCTCCTTCAGTTCTATCTCATGCTGAGCACTGCCCATTATGCTCCGCCGCTTTTTATTGTCCGCCTCCTTCAGGTCCATTCCTTGCTGAGCATTGCCCTTTATGCTCCGCCGCTTTTTCATGTCCGTCTCGTTCGGGTTTATTTCTGGCTGAGCACTGCCCATTGTGCTCCGCCGCTTTTTCTTGTCCGCCTCTTTCAGTTCTATCTCATGCTGAGCACTGCCCATTATGCTCCGCCGCTTTTTATTGTCCGTCTCCTTCAGGTCCATTCCTTGCTGAGCATTGCCCTTTATGCTCCGCCGCTTTTTCATGTCCGTCTCGTTCGGGTTTATTTCTGGCTGAGCACTGCCCATTATGCTCCGCCGCTTTTTCTTGTCCGCCTCTTTCAGTTCTATCTCATGCTGAGCACTGCCCATTATGCTCCGCCGCTTTTTATTGTCCGCCTCCTTCAGGTCCATTCCTTGCTGAGCATTGCCCATTATGCTCCGCCGCTTTTTCTTGTCCGCCTCTTTCAGTTATATCTCATGCTGAGCACTGCCCATTATGCTCCGCCCCTTTTTATTGTCCGCCTCCTTCAGGTCCATTCCTTGCTGAGCATTGCCCTTTATGCTCCGCCGCTTTTTCATGTCCGTCTCGTTCGGGTTTATTTCTGGCTGAGCACTGCCCATTATGCTCCGCCGCTTTTCCTTGTCCGCCTCCTTCAGGTCTATTTCTTGCTGAGCATTGCCCTTTATGCTCTACCGCTTCTTTTTGTCCGCCTTCTTCAGGTCCATTCCTTGCTGAGCATTGCCCTTTATGCTCCGCCGCTTTTTCATGTCCGTCTCGTTCGGGTTTATTTCTGGCTGAGCACTGCCCATTATGCTCCGCCGCTTTTTCTTGTCCGCCTCTTTCAGTTCTATCTCATGCTGAGCACTGCCCATTATGCTCCGCCGCTTTTTATTGTCCGCCTCCTTCAGGTCCATTCCTTGCTGAGCATTGCCCTTTATGCTCCTCCGCTTTTTCATGTCCGTCTCGTTCGGGTTTATTTCTGGCTGAGCACTGCCCATTATGCTCCGCCGCTTTTTCTTGTCCGCCTCTTTCAGTTCTATCTCATGCTGAGCACTGCCCATTATGCTCCGCCGCTTTTTATTGTCCGCCTCCTTCAGGTCCATTCCTTGCTGAGCATTGCCCATTATGCTCCGCCGCTTTTTCTTGTCCGCCTCTTTCAGTTATATCTCATGCTGAGCACTGCCCATTATGCTCCGCCCCTTTTTATTGTCCGCCTCCTTCAGGTCCATTCCTTGCTGAGCATTGCCCTTTATGCTCCGCCGCTTTTTCATGTCCGTCTCGTTCGGGTTTATTTCTGGCTGAGCACTGCCCATTATGCTCCGCCGCTTTTCCTTGTCCGCCTCCTTCAGGTCTATTTCTTGCTGAGCATTGCCCTTTATGCTCTACCGCTTCTTTTTGTCCGCCTTCTTCAGGTCCATTCCTTGCTGAGCATTGCCCTTTATGCTCCGCCGCTTTTTCATGTCCGTCTCGTTCGGGTTTATTTCTGGCTGAGCACTGCCCATTATGCTCCGCCGCTTTTTCTTGTCCGCCTCTTTCAGTTCTATCTCATGCTGAGCACTGCCCATTATGCTCCGCCGCTTTTTATTGTCCGCCTCCTTCAGGTCCATTCCTTGCTGAGCATTGCCCTTTATGCTCCGCCGCTTTTTCATGTCCGTCTCGTTCGGGTTTATTTCTGGCTGAGCACTGCCCATTGTGCTCCGCCGCATTTTCTTGTCCCCCTCTTTCAGTTCTATCTCATGCTGAGCACTGCCCATTATGCTCCGCCGCTTTTTATTGTCCGCCTCCTTCAGGTCCATTCCTTGCTGAGCATTGCCCTTTATGCTCCGCCGCTTTTTCATGTCCGTCTCGTTCGGGTTTATTTCTGGCTGAGCACTGCCCATTGTGCTCCGCCGCTTTTTCTTGTCCGCCTCTTTCAGTTCTATCTCATGCTGAGCACTGCCCATTATGCTCCGCCGCTTTTTATTGTCCGCCTCCTTCAGGTACATTCCTTGCTGAGCATTGCCCTTTATGCTCCGCCGCTTTTTCATGTCCGTCTCGTTCGGGTTTATTTCTGGCTGAGCACTGCCCATTATGCTCCGCCGCTTTTTCTTGTCCGCCTCTTTCAGTTCTATCTCATGCTGAGCACTGCCCATTATGCTCCGCCGCTTTTTATTGTCCGCCTCCTTCAGGTCCATTCCTTGCTGAGCATTGCCCATTATGCTCCGCCGCTTTTTCTTGTCCGCCTCTTTCAGTTATATCTCATGCTGAGCACTGCCCATTATGCTCCGCCCCTTTTTATTGTCCGCCTCCTTCAGGTCCATTCCTTGCTGAGCATTGCCCTTTATGCTCCGCCGCTTTTTCATGTCCGTCTCGTTCGGGTTTATTTCTGGCTGAGCACTGCCCATTATGCTCCGCCGCTTTTCCTTGTCCGCCTCCTTCAGGTCTATTTCTTGCTGAGCATTGCCCTTTATGCTCTACCGCTTCTTTTTGTCCGCCTTCTTCAGGTCCATTCCTTGCTGAGCATTGCCCTTTATGCTCCGCCGCTTTTTCATGTCCGTCTCTTTCGGGTTTATTTCTGGCTGAGCACTGCCCATTATGCTCCGCCGCTTTTTCTTGTCCGCCTCTTTCAGTTCTATCTCATGCTGAGCACTGCCCATTATGCTCCGCCGCTTTTTATTGTCCGCCTCCTTCAGGTCCATTCCTTGCTGAGCATTGCCCATTATGCTCCGCCGCTTTTTCTTGTCCGCCTCTTTCAGTTATATCTCATGCTGAGCACTGCCCATTATGCTCCGCCCCTTTTTATTGTCCGCCTCCTTCAGGTCCATTCCTTGCTGAGCATTGCCCTTTATGCTCCGCCGCTTTTTCATGTCCGTCTCGTTCGGGTTTATTTCTGGCTGAGCACTGCCCATTATGCTCCGCCGCTTTTCCTTGTCCGCCTCCTTCAGGTCTATTTCTTGCTGAGCATTGCCCTTTATGCTCTACCGCTTCTTCTTGTCCGCCTTCTTCAGGTCCATTCCTTGCTGAGCATTGCCCTTTATGCTCCGCCGCTTTTCAAATCCGTCTTGTTCGGGTCTATTTCTGGCTGAGCATTGCCCATTATGCTCCGCCGCTTTTTCTTGTCCGCCTCTTTCAGTTCTATCTCATGCTGAGCATTGCCCTTTATGCTCTGCCGCTTTTTCTTGTCCGCCACTTTCAAGTTTATTTCTTGCTGAGCATTGCACTGTATGCTCCGCCGCTTTTTCTTGTCCTCCTTCAGGTCCATTTCTTGCTGAGCATTGCCTTTAATGCTCTGCCGCTTCTTCTTGTGCGCCTGCTTCAGGACTATTTCTTGCTGAGCATTGCCGTCTATGCTTCGCCGCTTTTTCTTGTCCGCCTTCTTCAGGTCTATTTCTAGCTGAGCATTGCCCTTTATGCTCCGCCGCTTTTTCTTCTCTACCTCCTTCAGGTCTATGTCTTCCTGAGCATTGTCCCCTTTATGCTCCGCCGCTTTTTCTTGTCCACCTCCTTCAGGTCTATTTCTTGCTGAGCATTGCCCTGTATGCTCCGCCGCTTTTCTTTGTTTTCCTCTTTCAGGTATATCTCTTGCTGAGCATTGCCCGTTATGCTCAGCCGCTTTTCCTTTTCCGCCACCTTCGGGTCTATCACTTAGTGAGCATTACCCTTAATGCTCCGTCGTTTTTCCTTGCCATCCTCCATCCTGGTCTATCTCTTGCTGACCATTGCCCTTTTTGCTACGCCTCTTTTTATTGTCCGCCACCTTCAGGTCTATCACTTGGTGAGCATCGCCCATTATGCTCCTCCGCTTTTACTTCTCCGTCTCCTTTATGTCTACGTCTTGCTGAGCATTGCCGCCTTTATGCTCCGTTGTGTTTCCTTGTCCGCCTCGTTCAGGTTTATTTCTTGCTGAGCATTGCCTTTTATGCTCCGCCACTATTTATTGTCCGCCTAATCAGGACTATCTCTTGCTGAGCATTGCCCTTTATCCTCTGACGCTTTTGCTTTTCTTCCACCTACTCTTGCTCTTACTGAATATTGCACCCTTTATCTTCCGACGCTTTTGCTTTTCTTCCTTCTTTTCTTCTTCCTCTTACTGAATATTGCGCCCATTATCCTCCGACCATTTTGCTTTTCTTTCTCCATCTCTTCTTACTCTTACTGAATATTGCGCCCTTTATCCTCCGACGATTTTGCTTTTCTTCCTCCATCTCTTCTTGCTCTTACTGAATATTGCGCCCTTTATCGTCTGACGCTTTTGCGTTTCTTCCTCCTTCTCTTCTTGCTCTTACTGAATATTGCGCCCTTTATCCTCTGACGCTTTTGCGTTTCTTCCTCCTTCCCTTCTTGCTCTTACTGAATATTGCGCCCTTTATCCTCCGACGCTTTTGCTTTTCTTCCTCCTTCTCTTCTTGCTCTTACTGAATATTGTGCCTTTTATCCTAAGACGCTTTTGCTTTTCTTCCTCCTACTCTTCTTGCTCTTACTGAATATTGCGCCTTTTATCCTAAGACGCTTTTGCTTTTCTTCCTTTTTATCTTCTTGCCCTTACTGAATATTGTGCCCTTTATCCTCCGACGCTTTTCCTCTTCTTTCTCCTTCCCTTCTTGCTCTTACTGAATATTGCGCCCTTTATCCTCCGACGCTTTTGCTTTTCTTCCTCCTTCTCTTCTTGCTCTTACTGAATATTGCGCCTTTTATCCTAAGACGCTTTTGCTTTTCTTCCTCCTTCTCTTCTTGCCCTTACTGGATATTGCGCCTTTTATCCTAAGACGCTTTTGCTTTTCTTGCTCCTTCTCTTCTTCCTCTTACTGAATATTGCGTCCATTATCCTCCGACGCTTTTCCATGTCTTCCTCCTCCTCTTCTTGCTCTTACTGAATATTGCGCCCTTTATCCTCCGACGCTTTTCCTTTTCTTCCACCTTCTCTTATTCCTCTTACTCAATACTGCGCACATTATGCTGCGACGCCTTTGCTTTACTTCCTTCTTGTCTTCTTCCATTTATTGAATATTGCGCCTTTACTGCTTCTCCGACTTTGGTTCTCTGCGTGCATGTAATGCTTTGCTTTCTTTCTCATCTTCTTCTTACATTTGCTATTTTAATTATTCTTCTATTCCTTTTTCACATCGTTATTCTTTTCCTGCTCTACATTTAGTTTTTCTTTATCTGCCTCCCATAATCTTCTAATTACACTAGCTTCCTTTTTTATTTCATTTCTTCATTAGATCATGATTATCATTCCACTTAGCTCAGCATTACGCGAAATCGATAAAAGTGGGATATGAATAGTCTTCTTCACAACAGCTCTTTTCACTAAAAAATAAGAATTAAATAATTAAATATACTTGTATATCATAATAATTATTTAAATACCACGTACAACTTATACACTTTTCGGTTACATTTAGACAAAATATAAGACGGAAAGCTTAAATTTTTAACTTGCGATTAAATTGAAAGTAAATATCTTTCGATAGAATGCGTATTTATAATTTAACATTTCGTGTAACTAAGAGGGTTGAAGACTGTACATAGAAGGTTTGTACGTACCAAAGAGACAAATCGTAGAAAACAGAGCTTTCTTGTGCTACTAGTAATGTTATATTGTAGATTATGCATATCTATAGGTGTAAGAGGGCTAATTAAAATACAGAGATATAATTTTTCTTAGTGGTTTGAGGCAGAACATTGTTTCCATTTATATTTATATATGTAATTTTAAACAATATTAGCACTTACATCTTTTCGATGTCTAGTTTTCAGAGATACATTGACAGCAACCATGTTACTCAACTATTGAATTATTAATTATTTTAGGTTAACGTTTACAAACTTATTCTCGATCACATTTTGTAAATTTTTCAGTTACAAAACCCAAGTTGTTTTTTGACTTCAATCCCTCATCAAAGAATGTACAAACAGGGAGGCAAAGGATCAACTCAACTTCGACAATGTTACTGTCTTTCTCCCACTTCAGATCGAGAATCATGAGGATTTAAGAACATTGTTTACTTAACCCCAGGATGCTTCTATGAAATTTTGCAGATAATTGGAGAGGTGAGACTGAGATTGCTAATGCCACATTTTTAACCAATACACTTTTTTGTGCACGTTCATTTCTTACGTATAATATGTGGAAGCTACTGGAAAAATATTTCGAAATATGCTCAAGAAATAACTGAAATGTACGCTGAGAAATTAGGAGCCGGCCGCACCTAGTGGTAACTTACTAAACTCTAAACCTTTAATACGCTCTATTGTGAAAGATTGTCTTTGTGGCTTAAGATTATATCCTTCTTACAACATCAATTAGAACGAAGAAGGACATATTTTGGAGTTATTCTAGTCTACTCTATTTAAGGGGACTGGGTATTCTGAGCATATGGCTGTTGTGTACGAGTGAAGAGATTTTGCTATTAGTCTTCCAGTTTTTAATCTATTAATTTGCAATTTTTACAACATACACATATTATTTGTAGGTATATTTTGATTTTTAGATTATCTTTCTATGTCTTTTACTTGATTTTATAAAAAAATTTTAAACCTGAAAAATATTAATTAAAGTTAAGTTAAAACATAGATATTTCAGGAACATTTTTTCCCAGAAAATATTTGCATTACAGGTTCCTAAAAATTCAAGCATATTTCCAATCCAGTTGACTATATTTTCAGCCATTTTAATCACATTATATATATTCGTTCTATTAAAAAAATATTTTTCATACTGAAAAAAAAGTTATTTAAAAATGTTGATATTCTTTAATACTTTTCTGGCTGTGAAATCCATAATAATTTTAATAACCATATGAATGTGGCCATGAATCTTCACTACAATATGAATTAGGGCTATACCAAATTTCAGCCTGCTAGATCCAGTAGTTTTTGAGAAAAATGTTCCTAAATTATTTATGTTTTAACTTAAATTTAATTAATATTTTTCGGGTTTAAAATTGTTTATAAAATCAAGTATACGAGATAGAAAGATAATCTAAAAACTGAAGTATACCTGTAATTATTGTGTGTAAACTGTGAAAATTGTAAATTGATAGATTCAAAAGTTGAAGAATAACAGCAAAATTTCTTCACTTATTTCACTTACACACAACAGTCATATGCTCAGACTACCTAGTTCCCTTAATTCAGCACTGTTAATTTTCCTTGGAGTGAAATATATGGGACAACGTATAGATGCCTTTAAATTACAAGAAAGTCATATTGTACGCCTAATTCGCGTGTTACAACAGAGAACAGTTGATAGAATATTGCAGTACTAACGTGAAAAAGCACCAACTGCATATCTGAGTGTCACTGGTTACAACCAAATTATTACCGTGGATTGCATATGACACGAGTTTTTCATTGAGCATTTACAAGTGAAGTGAAGGATTCATACTATTTCTGATACTACGATAATATTAAAATATTAAAGTACATAGTAAATAATGTTATAATATTTGGTTTAAAATTCCACATTGCTAGAAAACGCGAATAGACGAGCTCTTGTTAGTTTGTTACTATCCCATGGCCAGATAACTTTTATTTAGTGTAAGCCAAACGTTATGTAATTTAACAATTGTTTTTGCTTCGAGTTTCTTTGAAGATTAGGAAAAATACCGGAAATTATTATGCATAGTTATGTGACGGATAGTAAATGATCGGAGCTCCACACGATATCGCTGAAGTATCACACACTGTGAGTAACCAACTGCTTCTTGAAATATCTAGACTATTATATGAGAGAGCATCCTATTAGTTTTAGAGGATTACTACGATTACAGAAAATGTTATGTGGGCGTATTTCCTAGAAAAATATACATCAATGAAATCTTTCATATTATTGTCTGTTTATTGACTGTTAAAATGCTGGATAAATTTGAGTTACTGTAATCTGATTGCGTTAATATTGGGTAAAATATCATTTATAAAAGATAGTGCAGGAAAGTATTCCAATGCGGAAAAGTAGGGCTGCATTGTTTCTTTACGACCCTCATTTTCAATAAAATTATTTTATTTTATTGCAGGAAATGAATGTCCTTCAATTCTGAACTAAGGTAGTAATTGTCACATTAAGATATGGTAGTATAAAAATACATTCTGACCAGTTTTTATGTATGCAACAAGTTGGATACTCTAGTAGTGGGTCAAACGTTCGTGAAAACGGTAATTTGAATTTATCGAAAAAGAACTAGTCTACTGAATTACATTATATAAATATATTTTGAACTTTGTGGATACAGTTCTTTTGCAATAGACAAATGGTAGACTAACGAGATTGTAGTTTGTGATCGTAATCTTGTATTGGCCAATTAAAATTGCTGAAATCCAGTAAATTATAATATTGAAGTAAAATAAACGACATCACACTGGAGAAAAGAGTACAATAGTTTGTAGGGTTATTTTTATGTTCTATCGCCATCGGTGGTATCATGGTTTCCAATATGGCCCTTGAAACCAAGATTCGCAGGTTCAAATCAGTAATAGAGTGATAAAATGATTGGCATAATTTTTTAGGGAGGGAAGTAAAGCTGGGGCTCCGGTGTCGTAGATTTACGGCAATTAAGAAATCAGTCCGAGGAGGAGATCTCCAGGAATATTTCGTCGGTCATATCCATGTGGAAATTTCAAAGGTGCGCAATCGGATCGTACCAGTGACATCAGTTAGCGTGGGATTGTCCTGGCCTGACTCCTGAGCCCTACTCTACCCCACTGATTCTGAAATAGGGTCAATCTGCATAGAAGTTAATAGGGGACCGGGAAAAAAATAAAATAACATTATATAGTAATAACGGATTTTAAACTTTTGCCTGAAATAAAGACGACATTTAAATTGCTTCTTCTTAAATATTACTCTGTTCTACATTCAGCTGCAGTCTTTTCCACCCTTTTGGATTAGTGTGTGTCCGTGGACTTTGAGGTATATTGTAGAACGTGGTAGTGTGAAATTTGTTTTTAAAAACGATACAACTATCTAAATCTGACCTTCTCAGAACGATAAGTTGGAGAGATTCAAAGAAATACATCCCGCAGCACACATATGTAATGTGCGTGTACGGCGGAAGGCGATTTCAAGAAAGAACCGAAACAGCGGCGAGTTATAGTGTTTTGCTTATTAGAGTTTACGTATCTGGTTCCTAAGATGGCCATAAATAGAACAAAGATATACCATGAAACATTTCATTGCATTAGTTTTAAGATATTAAAAAAGTTGGTAGGTTGTTCGAAAATAAAACGTATTTAGTGTCATGAACTAAATTACAAAAATTAATGAAATCAATAAGTATATGGCACTGATTATTTTAAAATATTATTTACAAAAGCAAAAGCCAATCATTTTTACATTCAAACATTTTAAATCACTCCATAAAAATTATATAGCCGAAATCAATTCTTCAGTATAAACTCCTGAATTATAAACCTAAACAAAACAGACAAATTAATTATGTTTATGAACCGCTCACTAACTTGTAAACTTTTTAACATAATAATATGGTAACTAGGCTAATATTAAATTGTTTTTGAATATGAAAATTTTTGACGGTCCAAAGTGTCATTTGCATTTTCAGATTATTCTTTTCTTTTTACTGTTCACTGTCATTTTGTTTATTTCTCATTGTCATGTTTTCGTCTTCACTTTCCTTCGCACATCTTCCGTGACTAGTAATTGTGGGTTCAAAATCAGGTCTTATGTCGGTTACATCATTACGCAGTTGTGCAAGAAATTGTTTAGAGCTTACCTTCTAATTGTGAGTATACAGAATTTAATGTCGCCCTGTATTAATTTTCTACATTCCACGTATCATTTTAGAACAAATAAGGCATTGCCTGTTGTCCTCATGCTCGTGACTAAAAAAAAGTATCTTCCCACTCGGAAATAAATTTCCTTTATTTTGGACACCGGACCCAGAAAAACACGCCTTGGATACAGACATTGCTAGCAACAGTTAGCTAAATGCCATCACTGTCTCGAGTAGCCTACTCACCCTCCACTATGCGGACGGGGTAGAAGGAAGTACGTAGTACTTGTTTTAATGTAGTATATCCCTTTATCTTTTTTCCAGCTGTTGGAGATAAATTCCACTTTTGAACGCCTACTATTACTATTATTAGATCATTAGCGCCTTATTCATCAATATAAATGTGGAGTATCTTCCAATGTATTTTGATTGACTGTTTACTTAAAGACACTTTATCAATTCAAATGTCCACGGGAAGAATATTCTAAAGTAATTTTTCGTAAATTTTACAGGACAGTACTTCTTAACTTTAATACATTGATACAACATCATTAGTTTATATCTCATTTACTTTTAAATTACCATGTTATAATGCAGGTTTTTGACATTCTTATGTACAACAAAGATAGTACTATTTTTGAGCTATTACATGGGAACAAAAAAAAACAAAAATAAACAAAACGTTATTTATCTTTCTCTTTCCGCAGATCCCTCAATTGCTATGGTTATGGAGCGACTGAAATGAAGGTGATGACACTAACGAAATGAGTTCACGGTCCAGCGCCTCACTTTACCGGTACCCTGCATTTGCTCTTAATGGGTTGAGGGAAAACCCGAAAAAACTCAACGAGGTAACACGTCCCAACCAGAATAAATTTGAACCCAACCTTCTAGCTTCACCGTTAGACATGCTACCCATTACTGCACTGCTGTGAACTTCATGTATTGTGAATTGTTAATTATGAAATAATAAAATAATAAGTATATTTGATTTAAAAGGCACAATGAAAATTATTATTATTATTATTATTATTATTATTATTATTATTATTATTATTATTATATAAAATTTGTATTATATTATTGTTACGTATTAAAGCAATAATAATAATAATAATAATAATAATAATAATAATAATAATAATAATAATAATAATAATAAGACAATCAACAAGGATGGTATGTTGGTAGATTTTAATGTGATGGTTGATCGAAAACCAAAAATGTAAAGGTCCACAATAACTATGAATTGCAAAGTTTGGTTGACGAATAAATATCATATAAACATCGTATCATATATGTAGGCCTATATATATGCTATACCCATATATGTATATACATATATGCTATACCCATATCTATACCCATATCTACAAATACCACCAGGTTGTCTTTTGACATTTCTGGTCTCTCCTGCCAATGGCTTATTTGTAACTCACTTCTGAGGGTGGGGTGCCTGGAAACGGAGTTGCGCTGCCCCGAAGGTACGATAGGGTGATTATTAAGTGCCAGGATAGATCTTAAACCTAAGCCTAATTTGCAGACCGTGGACGAAAACAAGAAAATTCCACTTTAAGGAAAAGTTCCTGTGTTCTAACCGAGAATCGAACCCGGGACCTCGTGAAATGTAGTCATAAGCTGTGGCTACTAGCCTATGAGGATGATCTCATATCATATATTATCCGGCTATTATATAACATTTTAACTGAGTTTCAGTTCACTTATTCGAATATAATATAGCTTCAAATTATGGCTGTTGTGTTGCATTACATCCATTTCTAAGACATTGTACATTTCATTCTGACTTGCAACTTGTATTTTGTGGTAGTAATAGATGAATTTTGAAAAAGTAAAAATTTTGACAAATTTATGAGGTAATTAAAAAGTATTAAACTATTAGTTATGGGGAAATTAATAGAAGCAACAAGAGGTTTGTGTATAGAAAAAATTACAAAAGGGAAATTTCATCCACAGAGGACCGCGGTCTAATGGTTGAGAACCACTGTTCTACTCTATATATTACTCCAGTGTCCTCGCTAAAATAAAGTGAGAAAAAGGAGTTTTCATCACCAAAAGAGTGCAGAAACACTGCACTACCGTGCCTACCACGATATATTCTCCCCTTCTAAATTCTCTTAAGAAAAATGGAGCGAGACATGTATGTAAAAGGCTTAGAGCTCACATAGATTCTTCCTAAAAAACCAAATTCCCTTCCAGGGACGCGCAATGGCGTACCATTTAACTGTTTCTCCTTACATTTTCTGCAATTATTTACCATATCATAATATAATTAACGGGCGATTGTAAATTGCACTAACAAAATTAGTAGCCTAAACTGCACTACAAATAAAATTGAATTTATCATGTAAACTGCACTCAACTGATTCGCCGAGGAGATGAACATCGAAATCACATTCAAGGGATCAAATAGAAACGAAAGACTCAAATAGACGTTTCAGGGTAAGTACCATAAAAGTATGCCAAGTTTCATGGTTTTCCACGAAAGATACACAATTTAAATACTTAAATTAATGGTTAAGGGAAAAAAATTGGAAATTCCAGCTCTACTTAATAGTAAAACTTTGCATGTTCACGAAGATCACGCCAATACTCATTTCGATGTATCATATTTTTAAACTGAGCATAATTTTATCATGTTATCTGGCTTTAATCAGAATGACGGTATATATTCTGCTTACCTCAAAGAGTACAGATCTCAACGTGAATGGAAAAGTGTCGGCATTTTTGCTAAACAGTTAACAAATGTAGTTTCTAAAAATATTTAAATCGGTGTCTTCAAAGTCTATCTTTAACACCTGGCACAAAGGCAGCATGACACTGAAACAACGATAAAGAAATTAAACTGTAATATCCGTGAGTAATCAAGTGAGTATCCCATTCATATCTCTCTGTGAGTGAGTTCTTTACAGCATATGATGGCGATCTCAAGTCGGATATCATTATAAATATAAAAAAAATTATTATTAATTAACATTAACATTCAGGGAACATCTTCCTTTCTGGAATGAAAATAATAACTGGAAGAAGAGTCCATTCATGGTGACAAAAATAGTTTGTCCTTCAAAGAAGACGAGGAGCTGTGAGAATTATTTCCCACCTACCCATTAAGAGATGACATGGTTGAAACTATAGAAAAACTTCATTTTCGATTGTTTCAGAATAATAATCAATGAAATTTCATACCTATACTTACACCTACGTATATATTGACCAATTTTATCAACAGTAATCTCACTAGAAGTTTTGATTTATCTAGAGAAAATCAAAACACGAGTGGGATTTAATTGACTATTACACGATTAGAAGAAAGTATATAAAGATTAGAAGTAACGAAGTACTCCAATACAATAAAATATTAATTGACTTACGAAAATACAACTGTCTTCAAATGTATAATTGTACCATCTCAACATTACAAATATTACGCCAGATGCATGCTAGATGGCAGTAGTGAGTTATGATTACTTCTCATCGAGAAGTTAACGATGTATACACAGTGTTACTAGTCAAGAAGGCTTTGTTGATTCAGTTTCATTTTTATTAAAACAGTTGCATTCCACTTCAATTATCCGGATCCCAGTAATCAACGTCACGTCACAGATTATCAATAAATCTTAATATTAAACAATCTCTGATACGTGTCTATCCATAATATCATATAGCAGAAGCTATAACATAACCTAAATAATATACACAAGTGTTAGAAAAGTTTAATTAACGTCGATAACATAAAAAATAAACATGAATAATTTTAAAAGGAATAATTATTGAATGTACAATTTTCAAATTTGAATGTGGTTGATGGTTCAATTGATGTTATATTGGACGTGTGCGTAATAGAAGTGGAACTCGTTGATTTAGGCCTACATGGTGTATTCAACTTATTCAGGATTTCCGAATGAATAATTTTAAAAGGAATAATTATTGAATGTACAATTTTCAAATTTGAATGTGGTTGGTGGTCGAATTGATGTTATATTGGACGTGTGCGTAATAGAAGTGGAACTCGTTGATTTAGGCCTACATGGTGTATTCAACTTATTCAGGATTTCCAAATGGTGCTCTTCATTTATTTGTAAATAGGATTTCAGAAGATGCCTAGGTATGATCAGTGATTTTTATTAATTCTTGTTCTTGAATGCCAATGCGAGTCATATTTGAAACTGCTGTGCATCGACTGGAGTGGTTTTTAATTATATATATATATATATATATATATATATATATATATATATTTTTTTTTGACGTCCAGACCAGCGCAGTTTCAAATGTTGGTAAACAAGGAAACAAATGCTAGGGACGCGATAAAATTAAACAAATGCTAGGGACGCGATAAAATTGTGCGATAAGCAGCCATGATTGGTTGAAATACGTCCTTTCGTACCGTTTTATTGGTCAAAAGTAGTATGACGTAGTAAGAGTGTAATAGTCAAAATAATACATATAAATATTCATGGCTTAGCTATATTTTACAATTACAATCAGGTTCTCGAGATGGAAAATCGACATTTTAAAGTTATTTTTGCACACTTTAACATTTTACATATTTTGGTGCACGAAGATCTTGCATATACATATATCTATCTATCACATCTTTTAATTGAGCTTAATATTACCATGTTCTCTGATCTTTTTTTAAGAATGTCGAAATATATTTTGCTTACCTCCGATTTTACAGACAAAGAACTCAACAGAAAAGGGTACATCTTGATTGCACATTTTTTAAATGAAACCAACATTTTTACTTTTTAAAAACTCTTGAAATTCATGTCTTCAGAGTCTATCTTTTACAGTACATACCAAGCCAGCTTAATACTGAAACAACGATAAAGAAATTAAACTTGTAACATCCGAATTTTATCTATCAAGTGAGTACTCCATTCATATCCCAATCTCAGTGAGTTTTTAACAGCGTATGATGGCGATCTCTCTTCGGCCATCATTATAAATACAAAAAGAAATAATTATTAATTAACATTATCATACAGAGAACATCTTCCTTTCTGTAATGGAAAGAATAACTGGAAGAAAATTTCATTCATAGTGGCAAAAATAGTTTTCCCTTCAAAAAGAAGAGAAGCTGTGAGAATTATTTCCCAGCTAGCCATTGAGAGATGACATGTTTGAAAATCTAGAAAAACTTCATTCTCGTTTGTTTCAGAATAATAATCAATGAAATTTCATCTAGACCTACGTATATATTGGCCAATTTTATCAAAATAATGCATATGAATATTCATACCTTAGCTGTATTTTATAATTTCAAACAGGTTCCCGAGATGGAAAATCGACATTTTAAAGTTATTTTTGCATACTTTAAGATTTTACATATTTTGGTGCACGAAGATCTTGCATATACATATATCTATCTATTACATCTTTTAATTGAGCTTAATTTTACCATGTTCTCTGATTTATTTTTAATAATGACGAAATATATTTTGCTTACCTCCGATCTTACAGACACAGAAGTCAACAGAGAAGGGTACGGTACATCTTTAATGCACATTTTTTAAATGAAACCCACATTTTCACTCTTTAAAAAGTCTTGAAATTCATGTCTTCAGAGTCTATCTTTTACAGTACATACCAAGCCAGCTAAACACTGAAACAACGATAAAGAAATTAAACTTGTAACATCCGTGTATTATCTATCAAGTGAGTATTCCATTCATATCCCAATCTCAGTGAGTTTTTAACAGCGTATGATGGCGATCTCTCTTCGGGCATCATTATAAATATAAAAATAAATAACTATTAATTAACATTATCATACAAAGAACATCTTCCTTTCTGGAATGGAAAGAGTAACTGGAAGAAAATTGCAATCATAATGACAAAAATTGTTTTTTCTTCAAAAAGAAGAGGAGCTGTGAGAATTATTTCGCGGCTACCCATTAACAAATGATGCGGTTGAAAATCTAGAAAAACTTCATTTTCGATTGTTTCAGAAAAAATAATCAATTAAATTTCATATATACCTGTGTATATATTGGCCAATTTTATCAAAATAGTACATATCTAAATTCATCGCTTTGCTATATTTTACAACTACAAACAGGTTCTCGTGATGGAAAATTAACATTTTAAAGTCATTTATGCATTTTGCATGTTTTGGTGCACGAATTTCATGCCAATACATACATACATACATATATTTATCACTTTTTTATAATGTTCTCTGATATTTCTCAGGATGATGAAATATTTTTTGCTTACCTGAATGATACAAGCACAGAATTGAACGGAATGCAAATATATGCCTTGCATATTTTGTTCAAGAATCTCACAATTCAACAGGAATGCAAATATATGCTTGCATATTTTGTTCAAGAATCTCAAAATTTTAGTTTCTATAAATCTTCCAATTCACATCTTCGCAGTCTGTCTTTTACAGTGGATACAAAGCGAGCTTAAAACTGAAACAACAATAAAGAAATTAAACTTGTAACATCCGTGAGTTATCTATCAATTGAGTATTCCATTCATATCCCACTCTGTGTGAGTTTTAACAGCATATGATGGCGATCTCTCGTCAGATATTATAAATGTAAATCCTAACTTTCAACCTTTTTGAGAGCAGACTTTGACAATCTTGTAGTATATCTAAAAGTCTGGTGTCGTTTTTCACAGCACGTAAAATATTGTGTAGTTATGTATTTTGAAATCATTATATCGGTATTCGAAACTAAAACTTACATTTTATGTACTATCAATTTATTAGCATATTTAATTCAATAATTCATTCGAATATTACATGGACATAAAATATCATGAGCCTAAATTATTTTTCTAGACATTTTAGGGGTCAACAATCATGAGCCATAAGCTTCAAGTGGTCCATGGAATGAAGAAAACTCAGTAATGTGAAGGAGAAAGGGTTTATTGCTAATCATTAACAACGAAAACTGTTACAAAAAACGTGATAACGAGGTGTTACATAGATAAAAATTGGAGTCATGGGACAGGAATTGGAAATACCGGTATTATGTTTACTTGGAATCGACTGGGTCTGAATCCGAGCCTCCGGCGTGAATACTAAGTTCATTCGGCTAACAACCCACCAACCGTGTTCATACCTTGTCTTCACTTACTTAAATTGACTCACTAGATTACTACGTCTCATCACTACGGTAAGAGTAATGAGATGCGTGCCATCGGCAAATAAAATGCTCATGAACAATATAATTCTGAAACATACTTTACTGATTTGCTTAGCAGCCGCATAAAAATTACTCTAAATTACAATCCCACGCTATTAGTCCCATTACTACTTGTTAGTGCCAGCCTTCTCGTATTAATCAACAGCTTACACGCTCCTCATCCAAACGGTCAATGCATTAATTCCCGGCGTTGGCTATGGAAGATATTTATTAATCTGTAACGTGACTGGGAGTTTGTCCCTTGCTGTGTGATGTTCTGTGTTGTCTTCGAGGTGATTCTGTGCCGGGCTCAACATAGAACCAGGAAGGTCGGTAATATGTACCCTACCTAAATAATGTTTTGTCTAAGAGGACACAAAATATAGAAGCCGGGAATATAAAAATGATAAAAAGACACGGTTAGAGAGAAAATCACTAGCTATTGTTTTCTTTAAGCTTATTCTTTTAACATTGTCTTACAAATAATAATAATAATAATAATAATAATAATAATAATAATAATAATAATAATAATAATAATAGTTATAATAATAATAAAACGTTACATGTAAGTATCCCAAAAAGACAAAGCTCGTGTTCAGCAACAGTTCCGTTTTGTTAAAATAACACGCACAAAATTTTGTACATAATCACAAAAATATCTCTGTTGTTCCCAAACTGAAAATTAAAATTCTAATAAGAGAGTATTAAAAAATTTTTACCTAATTCGGATATATAAAAGTCTCTGTTCTTTATAAAATAAAATTCAAAATTATAATACCAGGATCAAATTCTTCAGAGGAGCAGATAGAGAAAAACTTACAAAAATCACAAAATGTACACTTTGTAGTCCAACATTTAAGCACCAGAATTTAATACTTGAAGTAAGCTATATAAAGATAAAAAATAGTTAATAACAATGATACTAGTAGTGATTGAGATAGATTATTTCATAATTTCAGCGTGAAGAAAAGGTGATGTTAAGAATGGTAATGGATTAATATTATTAGTGTAATGAGCAGCAAATCATATTGACATACTAACAAATATAACCTTGAGATAAATGACCAAATTACTTAGGGAAAAAATGAATATGATACATAATATAAAGTATGAAATTCTTAATTTTACATTTGAAAATTTCATTACTACAAGTACCCAATTCAGGCTGAAGTTTTAGTTTCGAATTATAAAGATGTGGACCATAATTTATGCTACGTATATGCTAAGACGTTAGGTTGAATCAAAATAAGAATTTTACTTCGTTTTGTATATAATCATATGGTAAGCTACAAAATTCATCACATTTTCATTATAGAATTTTATTAAAGAGATTTTTAAATACTAAAAATTTTAAAATCTGAATTGATCAAGTTTCTTGAAAAAAATTGAGTGAATCACAAAATTAATCAGGAACACTCAAAACTTATTCCGGAGGTCTACGTGCAAATAATAATTACAAGAAAATGCTTATATTCCGAGGACTTAAGAATTTATTTCACATTTAGACAGGCAGATCACTAAGAATCAGATATTGACTCGCCTTCGCCTACGCATCCTTATCAAATGTAGCCGAACGATTATCCCGCGAAGCAATGAATATCATCTACATGCACAATTTGTGTGGAACAAATGAGAAGGAGAAGTCTAAAAACAAATCTGCTGTTGCATATGTTGCTCATAGACAGAACGAACTATCAGATACAAAAATAATGTAATACAAAATAATGATAATAATTATTTTCTCACATTTATATACAGTACATACCAACAGTGTACAGCTCTAAGAGAAATACAACTCTCAAAGTTAAGTTTCTTGAGAACGTATCGGTAATTTGCTGGGTTGTGTTTGCTAGCGGTGGATGGTATAGATCTAAGCTTATTTTATATTAATTTTTATTTCAGTTTACTTAATTACTAGTCTACTTATGTTATTAATATTTAAATTGTAATATAGCGATAAAGATACTCACTTCCATACGAAAGAGATGCACTTAATATTGAATAATTAAAATTGCTTCATTACATTTTGAAAATTGTTTCCATAGTAACATTAGAACAATGCATTTAGGTTACAATGATAGGCAGTGTTAATGCTGAGTTTGGTGTGCATTCCGCAACAGTTACAACGCAATATTAACGTAACTTGAAAAAATATAGTTGCATTGCGAGTAGAAACAATCACCGGCAATCTTCGTATCAATTGGCAAGCCGCAAGAAATGCAAAGCAGTCCTGTAGCTTACACTGCGGCTAAGCAGAGGAACACATTGTACATAGCACGCATGCGCGACTCAACGCCTAAATAAAGAGTAAGTGTCTACGTAACGCAAAATATTACCTAATTTATTATTCAAATTTCAGAAAGTAGTAATATTAAATTGTTAATATAATAATAGATATCCAATATTTTGCGGTATGGTGACAAAACATAGCCACTTAGATACCGAATAAGAAACGAATTATGACAAAATTTACTGAGAAGCAATAAAAATAAAGAAGTAATAACCATGAAGATACATTTATGTTATGTATTATTTCATTTTCCCATCCATCCACAATGTTCTGTCCAAAGGTAGGTTTTCCACTACAAACCCAGCATTCTCTAACATTTCCGATTTTCTGTCTTCCTCATAATCTCTGCATTTGGTTCATTTGTCTTACGGTCGTCTAACATCTGATATCTTCTTCTGTCACAAATTTTTCTCTCATTCATCATTCCTTCCAAACGTCCTGGAATTCCCATAGCATACTCCCAAAAGACAGAGTTCTATGAACAACAATCTGAGGACATATTAAGAGTCGTAGAAACGGTATTAGGAGGCAAATGTTTTCAAGTTAAAATGTATGTCAAGTTAATAAATGCGTTCGATTTATTTGCAACGTCCGTAGATCTGACTGTATCACACCTTCACTGAATATGCTGTCCTGGGTCCGTCTCAAAGAGCGAAGAACTATTCACTCTCTTACTTTACTCTTCAATATTCTTCAAACCTCTAACCCTAGCTACCTAGCTTCTCGTTTTCAACATTTGTCCTCATATCACGAAATAGTTACTCGCTCACAACACCATATCACACTCTCCATTCCTAAACACAGAACATCCTTCTACTCTTCATCTTTCACCGTCTCTGTAGCCCATCTCTGGAACTCTATACCACAACATGCCAGAGACTGTCGGACATTGTCTAGTTTCAAAAATAAATTAAAATTGCACTTTTTGAATTTGATTCCTTTCAGTTATAAGCCCTTTTCTCTGCCATAGTTTTGTAAAAATATAGGCTATATATTTCTTTTTCCTTTTTTCCCCTTTTTGTTCTCTTTATCAGCCGATGAATTTATTATCATAGCCTTTTTATCATGAATTTTATTTAATTTTCGTATTTCTTTCCTTTTTTTATTATTATGTTATTACATTACATTTTGATATATTCTTCCTTACGTTTTTCCATATTAACCATTTGTACTAAATGAGTTGCTTTCACTATATTCCAATGTATTTTTCTTTCTTTTTCTTCTATTATGGTATTATTTTCATGTTGTTTAGTGTCGATTTTATTATGTTATTATTATTATTATTATTATTATTATTATTACTAGGCCTATTATTATTATTATTATTATTATTATTATTATTATTATTATTATTATTATTATTATTATTATTATTATTATTACTGACCAACTGTAGCAACATTCGAGGAATATCACTTTTGTTGACGTCGTACAAAATTTTGTCGAATATCCTTTTGAGAAGATTAACTCCATATGTAGATGAAATTATTGGGGATCATCAGTGTGGTTTTAGGCGTAATAGATCGATTATTGGTCAGATTTTTTGTATTCGACAGATATTGGAGAAAAAAATGGGAGTATAAGGGTACAGTACATCAGTTATTCATAGATTTCAAAAAGACGTATGACTCGGTTAAGAGAGAAGTTTTATATAATATTCTTATTGAATATGGTATTTCCAAGAAATTAGTTCGATTAATGAAAATGTGTCTAGTGAAACTTACAGCAGAGTCCGTATAGGCCAGTTTCTATCTGATGCTTTTCCAATTCACTGCGGGCTAAAGCAGGGAGATGCACTATCACCTTTACTTTTTAACTTCGCTCTAGAATATGCCATTAGGAAAGTTCAGGATAATAGACAGGGTTTGGAGTTGAATGGGTTACATCAGCTTCTTGTCTATGAGGATGACGTGAATATGCTAGGGGAAAATCCACAAACGATTAGGGAAAACGCGGAAATTCCAGTTGAAGCAAGTAAAGCGATAGGGTTGGAAGTAAATCCCGAAAAGATTAAGTATATGATTATGTCTCGTGACCAGAATATTGTACGAAATGGAAATATAAAAATTGGAGATTTATCTTTCGAAGAGGTGGAAAAATTCAAATATCTTGGAGCAACAGTAACAAATATAAATGACACTCGGGAGGAAATTAAACACAGAATAAATATGGGAAATGCGTGTTATTATTCGGTTGAGAAGCTTTTGTAATCTAGTCTTCTGTCAAAAAATCTGAAAGTTAGAATTTATGAAACAGTTATATTACCGGTTGTTCTGTATGGTTGTGAAACTTGGACTCTCACTTTGAGAGAGCAACAGAGATTAAGGGTGTTTGAGAATAAGGTTCTTAGGAAAATATTTGGGGCTAAGAGGGATGAAGTTACAGGAGAATGGAGAAAGTTACACAACGCACGCATTGTATTCTTCACCTGACATAATTAGGAACATTAAATCCAGACGTTTGAGATGGGCAGGGCATGTAGCACGTATGGGCGAATCCAGGAATGCATATAGAGTGTTAGTTGGAAGGCCGGAGGGAAAAAGACCTTTAGGGAGGCCGAGACGTAGGTGGAAAGATAATATTAAAATGGATTTGAGGGAGGTGGGATATGATGGTAGAGACTGGATTAATCTTGCTCAGGATAGGGACCAATGGCGGGCTTATGTGAGGGCGGCAATGAACCTCCGGGTTCCTTAAAAGCCAGTAAGTAAGTAAGTAAGTAAGTAAGTAAGTAAGTAAGTAAGTAAGTAAGTAAGTAAGTAAGTAAGTAAGTAATTAATTAAGTATTATTATTATTATTATTATTATTATTATTATTATTATTATCTATACTAATAATAAATCTGTAGCCGAAATTTTTCTGGTAATTTTCGATTTTCCAAAAATAATTGGTCCTAACAAATATAAATAATCACCCTGAAACCGAAAATCGCTTTTTTGAAATTTTTGTTTGTCGGTCTGTCTGTCTATCTATATGTTTGTTACCTTTTCACGCGATAATGGCTGAACGGATTTCGATGAAAATTGGAATATAAATTAATTTCGTTGTAACTTAGATTTTAGGCTATATGGCATTCAAAATGCATTATTTAAAAGGGGGGTTATAAGGGGGCCTGTATTAAATAAATCTAAATATCTCGCTTATTATTGATTTTTATGAAAACTGTTACATAACAAAAGCTTCTTTAAAAATAATTTCCGATCAGTTTTATTCCTTGAAACATTTTGATAGGACTGATATGTAATGAGATAAATGAGTTTTAAAATTAAAATAACTGCCATCTAAGGCCGTGTAATAAATTAAAAAACAAATGACTTCGTCTATAAGGGGCCTTGGACAGCAACAATCCAAAGCTACGAAAGATAGCCTACAGATAATGTTTCTGTGTTTGTATTAAGTAATATCGGAAGCTAAATTAACCGATTTGTATAATTAATTATTAATGCACCATTGGAAAGTGTAGTTTCTCTAGATGGACATAATGCTATAATGTTATTACAGTAACTTCTGAGTGAATCGAGGACAGGTAAGATTAAAATAGCTTCTTATGCACAGAAAACTTGATAGGCTATTCTGTACATTCGTTTCCAGTATTTCCTAAAATAATTTTTATGACCAAATGAGTAGTCTCTGGATCAAAATGATCGCATTTTAATTATGCAAATACAATTTAAATTAAGTAACATAATAAACGATTTATCCTTGTATCAAACACGAATGTTCCCTGGATCAAATGTACTATTTTAATTATGTGATTACTTTATATTTATTTCTAACGGGTGCAGCGGAGCGCACTGGTACGGCTAGTTATTGTAATATGTTAGTACTCTGTTCTTTAACTTTTTGTTAAATTTTAACTGCTTGTATACTTTGTGACCTTCGTAGAGTGTAAGGAAAGGCCCTATGGCCTTAATTCTGCCAGTATAATTAAAGAATAATTATTATTAATTATTATTATGTTATTCCAATATTCTAAAATATTGCGAAATTACTTTATTGTATGAGCCACGATTGTGTAGTGAGCGTCGCAACGCTCAGAAATGTATACCACACTGCGATACGAACATTACTAATTCATTTGCTTCGCCGAAGCAAGGTGTTGACAAACTCAGCAGTTTCTGTGGTGATGGCCGCCAATCCCCTGGCCTTTCGCGTGATCACAAGGAATGAGGTGACTTAACTAGTTTATTAATGTTTCAGAGTGTTACCGGAATCACACGGGGTGGATTGCAGTCCATCTTACCAAAAGCGCCGACACGTAAATTATGCATTGTTCATCACAATCAACCAAAGTAACGTGAGACACGCACTCTTTTCATTCACCCCAAAAATGTTCAACTTTTCATTATTTTTAATGAATTCAGTACAACTAGCAGAGTGTGGGACAAAAATCAAGACATAAGTTAGGATTTTAATATTCCGATATAGTTGTTACGTAATTGCTGTTTTTACATGTTGCAAAATAGTACATTATGCAACGAGCCAATAATGATAGTAATTAAGACGCGATTATGTTTGTTTATGAAACGAACGCAAGCGAGTTTCATAATTTTCATACGAGCGTCTTAATTACCATTATAGTCAAGTTTCATACGACTTTTTATGCTCGACCATATTTCTAACTTTAAATTATTCATAAGTATTCATGTTATGGTTATCTAAGTGAGGAGCGGAACTGATCTTGTAAATTGTGAGATGTGCGCAGACGCGAAAGTATTGATTTTTTCCGAGGAACGAATGTCATTGACCTTGATATAATCTAGAACAGTAGTGTCAGAGTTGTAAGCTCCGAAACCGGTTGTGGTTCTAGAGACGTCCAGTCGGAGCGTGAACTTGCTTATGTCTGTGGAAGCACCGGAGCACGCAACAAGTTATAGTGGAGCGCTCCGCTCCGTTTAGGCTGTGTCTGACAACGCTGATCTAGAAAATAGCATGAACATTAATCTTGATATAACCTGGAAATTGATTTAGAATTGAAAAACGACATGACAAATTAAATTTATTTGAATATTATTTACAATTAACGCTAATTATTATAGTAACAGAACATAACCTTCTGCAACAGTATTGGATTTCCAGCTTCCGTGACGTTTCGCTAGTTGTCTTTCGATTGCATATCCGAGAATAATCGATACTTGCTGTTTTATAATGCTACAATGGTGATTTCTCATTGGCTGAACAACTGAACTATAATGAATAGTTGTACTTTAATGAGGTACATTAAAGGGCTACTATCAGGTGTATAATTACTACATTTCGGCATGGTCGAGCATAAATGAATTTTCAGACTCACCAAAACACACGTTTTCAAAGAAAACTTGTTTCTTTGTTGCTTGCCTATGTAAAGCAGTCTGTCCTGAACTACTGAAACATTTTCATTATTCAATAGCTAAGAATAAATTCAATTAAAAGTAATTCAGATGAAATATAGAAATATTTACTAATTTATATGTGAAAGTCTACATTTTAATAAGTATTCTTATTTATTTTTATTATATCTCAGAATAAAATTAATTTACAATAGATTTTTATATATTATACAGTTCGTAACGGTTGAATTTATGGTATGGCACTATTTCTCTGTATATAGTGCGTGTGTTTTCCAAAGAAGCGGTCCATGGTTCGATTCTTGCAGTGAGTGGAGTTTTATCTTCATTCTACAGGGCTTCGTACTTCACCCTTGTCTTGCTTTCAGATATTCAAATAAGAAAAATCTCATCCAGAGAATTGGGGTCTGGAAAGGTTCCCAAAATGGTGGCTGAGTTTCCACGTTCTATGGCTATTGCTATTCGTTACCATAGGTAATTGGTGCAGTGAGGATCTCCAGTAACAGTCACCAAACTTCTACCAATTTTGAAAACTAGGTCTTTTGCTTCTTTACACCAGGAGCCTATTGTTTCGACAGCAAAGACGAGGAAGATGTGAATGTTTGTTTGTTTAGAAACTAACACTAAATGACAATTCACTCGACTGTAAGGAATTTCTTCTTGAATTTTTTAATACACGAATTGAAGTGAAAAATGAAGCGGCATAGATCTAGGCGTCACGAACTGATTTATTTCTCCGTTAGGAAACTTCTCTAGAGAAAAATTTTATTTCTTAAAATATACCTACACGAATTAAATTTCAAAATAAAAATTATACTATTGCCGAGAGAAATAGACCTAGGTAAGGTATTTTGTGTGAATATAGTTTATCAATGATAAGTAGAACACATTATCCCTAGAATCCACATTTCTTCATCGCCGAAAGTAATTCATACGCTAGGAAAGACAACTCGGGAATGTTCCATCCGAAATAATTCCTTCCATGCTAAGGGAATTTATTTTTTCCTGTTGTACTAGACCAGCGACGGGGGTTTGGGTGCATTTGCCCTCCGTGCGCACTGGGTATTCCAAGTGCGAGCGCTGCAGCGAGCTAGCAGCTATAACAGATCTTACAGCTTTTAAATGAGTTAAATTTAGGACTTCAGGGAAAAGAAATTCTTAATACACAATTTGCAGATAGAATTGCATCTTTTAAGGAGAAATGGCTGTTATGGATACGTCAAATGCAAAAGGGCGAAATATGTAATTCACCATCTTTATCTAAGCGCATAGAATTTTGAACAATGAACATTTCGAAATGTACGCATGTATTCTATCCGGTCTATTAGAGGAATTTACATCATGGTTCCACGATTTAGATTGCCTGGAAATGGATTTGGGTATTTTTGCTACATGTTCCGATTCCAACTGATTATTGATAACGTCCCCCCTTCATTATAGTGCGAATTGATTGACCTGCGATGTGATCGAGAGATGCGAGCGAAATATGATTCAAGGACGAGTCTTATGCAGTTTTATGACGGATTCTCAAGAGGACGCTTTCCCAATCTGCATAAGCTATGTGAGAAAGTTTTGTGTTTATTTGGTTCCACTTATAGATGTGAACAGTTATTTTCTATTACGAAAATAAAGAAATGTCAAACAAGAAATGATGGGCTTTTAACGGCAATTCTTCGCATAGCTTGTGCTAATACAGTTTCTTCAAATTTTGAGAAATTGAGTAATATGAATTAATGAGCAACAGACATGTTTTGTTTTGTGTTTAAGGAAGTGTTTCATTACTTTGTGTTCTTATTTAGTTTGGTAGAAAGAATGACATTTTCTTTTGAAACATTCAGTACGTACCGCAACTTGAATAAACCGGTTTTCGTGCACTCTATAAGCTCACTTCTCTCGTAGTACACCGTGCAAGCACAGAGTGCATAATTCTGCCCAACCCTGTACTAGACTATGCTCAAGATCAAACGTGTTCCGACAGCACGACTCACCCAACACACTAACTTTTGCAGTCCTTTCACTGGAATATTACGGAGCAACCCCTTTACAGCAAGGATTTAGCACCATACATTTTTCATTTTTTAGGGGCACTGAAGAAACATCTTGGAGAAAGACGATTTCTTGATGATTTAACAGTATAGAATGACGTCCAGGACTGGTTCAACATCAAGAGCAGGATTTTTTACAGAGAAAGAATCGTGTAGCTTGTGTCACAATGGTAAGTATATAAATAGTTATTAGATTATGTAAAAAAGTAGTACCGGTAATCAGTTTGCAGTTCAACACTCTAAATGTAATTTGTGCATAATTGATATACAAAATCCTTAGCAAAACAGGGAGTATACTATATGATCAATCTTCGTAAATACTCTTCCGCGATAATCTTTCTCAGAACTGTTCCTTTCTTGCCATTAAGTAGTAGCTTTTAAAATATTTCACTATGTATTTATTTTAAAAATAATTTTATACCTTTTAAAAAGTGAAAGAAACGAAAGCATATTAAAAGAAGATGCAATATACGAAGAGGTATTGCAATTGAAATTCTGCTGAAGTAAATAAATAAATAAATAAATAAATAGACAGACAGACAGACAGACAGACAGACAGACAGACAGACAGACAGACAGACAGACAGACAGACAGATAGACAGATAGACAGATAGATAGATAGATAGATAGATAGATAGATAGATAGATAGATAGATAGATAGATAGATAGATAGATAGATAGATAGATAGATAGATAGATAGATAGATAGATAGATAGATAGATAGATAGATAGTAAAATTTATAAATTAATTCATATAGGGTGGAAATGAAACAGCCTTGCAGATTTTCAGAGCGATCGGTGGAAAGTTAAGAGTTTTTTTTTTTCATAAAAATGTTTTCTCTCTAATATTTCTCAACCTCCTATTCAGTAACTATTGCGAATAGGATTATGATTTTTGTCCTTATCGATAAGAAATCTGAGAAACAAGAATAAAATGTATCCCTCTGGCGTATTTCAATAGCGTGGAAGGTTTTCGTGTAAATTTAATTTTAAAAAAATCTTCTAATTTGAAGCCACTGCACGAAGCGAGTTGGTCGCAACACAGCGCCAGCGATCAGCTCATATAGCAAGACACACCGAATTCGTTGACCTCTTACATCTGTATCATGAGGAGAGTGTGTTAGCGGCGTTGTTGTCGGACTGCTGAAACTTTGAACTTAATTTTCTAATTAACCTTGCATTTATTCACAAACATAATATAGGTTTTCTATTCATTTCAGTGTATTTTATCGTCCCTTTCAATCAGCAAGGTTATTTCACTCCCATCCTGTATATGTTATAAAATAACAAGAAATACTCTGTACATGAAATACTCAAACAGGTCCAATTTTTTAGTCAGGTTAAACAGTTACGTATTTCAATCATTTTTCACTTTAAAATTTTAGAGCCCCTTATTCGTAGCCTCTCATACAGGGACTCTTTGTTAGGAACAGTGCGATATTTCCACACTGCTGTCATCTGCCGACAATTGGGTCTTGGACCTTCATGGGCTTTCGCGCCACGGACAGACATTTCTCCAGTTTTTTGTAATACGTATAGGCTATACCAGTGATCGCCAGCACTCGCTGAAATGTGCAATGAGTACGCGGTGCTGTTCCGTGTGCACTGTCGTGCAACAGGGAGAGATAGAGAGCATACCCGCTAGCAGGTACGAGAGCACTATAGTGCACTGCGTTTTCCGCGGGTAAGAGAGGCTAGCCCCAGCGTGCTCTGTGCTGACGACCCTTGCGCTATACTGTCACATTTTGTAAGGTTAGAGCAGTGTGTGTGTGTTATTTTACCTCCAATGCATTTAAATAACGCAACTTCATTAATGAAGGTACCCATTCTGCAGTAAGACATATAGCCGAGTTAATAGTAATACATGAGCCGTTCAGAGCAGAAGTGGTATAAGTCAAAAATTGGTAATGAGGGTTAAAGTAAACATTCCGTAAAGTACAGCGCAAAGTAACAATTAATATTCAATTTATTTAAACCATTAGTAGTCAGTGGATCGCATAGATGACATATTAACTGCTACTTTGAGCTGTATTTTACAGAATTTTTACTTTAAACCTGAATAGATCAATTTTGACTTACACCACTTTTGCTCTGAACGGCTCATATGTCTAAGAGTTATCAAAACAGCGAATATGCCTCTGCGTATAAAAATTTACTGCGCACTCGAAATGTAATCTAAATTTAGGAATGAACTATCGGACAGAGAGGTGTGAAATACACCTTAGCTAACAAACAACTATCAGTACTTTAACCCTCTCCCTCTGGGAGTCCACATTGCAGTTTATATGGACAGAAAATAAAATAAAATAATAATAATAATAATAATAATAATAATGAAAACAAAATAATAGTAATAATAATAATAATAATAATAATAATGAAAACAAAATAATAATAATAATAATAATAATAATAATAATAATAATAATGAAAACAAAATAATAGTAATAATAATAATAGTAATAATAATAATAATAATAATAATAATAATAATAATAATAATAATAATAACTCTTCTATTCCTTGAACTCTTCTATTCCTTCGTACCTGTCGTCTCGCTTCACTTACCTTTCTTCCCACCACAATCTGAACACACGCTCTTGCCAAGAAACAATACTAACAATACCACCCCATCGCATCTCCTCATACTCATCCTCTTTCACAATAGCCCTGCCAAGACTCTGGAATTCGTTAACTGCTAGCATCAGCGACTGCCGAAATAAAATTGAATTCAAACGCAAACTTACTAGGCAGTTGGTCAGTAATTGAGACTCGTTCACACATGGTTTCTTGTAAATAGTTCTCTTAATCTATCACAAAATATTTCAATATCCGGTAATTTCATCACTATAGATTTTTGTTATCGTAGGTTTAATTTGTAATTCAGTAAATACAAAAATATTCTTTGTTCTTAACTTCTATGATAAAATGTCTAGTTTTCATTAATCAGGTAATCTTGTTGTACTTTAATTTTTATTGTAATTGTAATTGTAAATTTAATATTAACTGTAATTTTATTGTTCATATTATAGTTGTAATCCCCTGGTAGAGGGGCAGAGAAGGCCTGACGGCCTTATCTATACCAGGTTAAATAAATAAAGTATTTATTTAGTATTTAGTATTTATTTATTTAACCTGGTAGAGATAAGGCCATGTCTGAACGAATCTCGATTACTGACCAAGTGCCTAGTAAGTTTGCGTTTGAATTGAATTTTATTTCGACAGTCCCTGATGCTAGGAGGTAACGAATTCCAGAGTCTTGGCAGGGCTATTGTGAAAGAGGATGAGTATGAGGAGGTGCGATGGGATGGTATTGTTAGTATTGTTTCATGACGAGAGCGTGTGTTCAGATTGTGGTGGGAAGAAAGGTAAGTGAAGCGAGACGATAGGTACGAAGGAATAGAAGAGTTCAAGATTTCGAAGAGAAGGAGAAGTGAATGTAAATTTCTTTTTTTATCTAGTTTAAGCCAACCTATTCCTTCCAGGGATGGGGTAATGTGATCATATTTACGAACATTGCTTACAAAACGTATACACAAATTATGAGCACGTTGAAGTTTCATTTTGTTGTCGTAGGAAAGGTCAGTCAGTAAAATGTCAGCATAGTCAAAATAGGGAAATACAAGTGTCTTCACAAGGGACTTTTTTAAGCAAGAGGGAAGATGAACATTTACCCTTTTTAGCACTTGGATAATAGAAAATACTTTTCTGCAGGTTTCTGTGATTTGTATGTCCCAGTTGAGATTATTATCCTTGTGAATGCCAAGATTTTTTACCGAAGAACTGAAAGGGATGCACTGTACTTACTTTAACGGGGGAAATGTCGAGGTGCTTTACAGCGTCGGTTTGCCGTTTGTGTCCTAATATGATTGCTTGTGTCTTTCCAGGATTGATATTAAGATGGAATTTCTTTCTCCATGTCACAATCGAGTCAATGTCTCCGTTCAATTTATCTACAGCGCCATTTATTTGATCTAAGCGGGAAGAGATGTAGCATTGAAGGTCGTCAGCATACAAGTGATAGTTACAATGCCTTACATGAGATGTAATATCATTGACATATATTGTGAACAACAATGGTCCGAGTACCGAACCCTGTGGTATACCTGATGTTATGTTAAGCCAGGAAGAGCTTCGATTCCCGGATACAACACATTGTTGTCTTTCCCAAGTAGGATTCGAACCAACTCACAGCAATCTCTGACAAATGCAGATTTCTCAATTTATGGGTGAGCATGTCAAAATTTACAGAGTTAAAAGCTTTGCTAAGGTCAAGAAGTGTTAGTATTGTTACTTTATTAGAGTCGATTGCTTCACGAATGTCTTCTGTCACTTTAAGTAGAGCAGTGCTTGTGTTGTGTCCAGCTCTGAAACCTGACTGATAAATACTAATACTAATACTAATAATAAAAAATAATATCATAATATAATAGAATAAGAAATGAAGCTGTGTTGGAAAGAGTGGGTGAAGAAAGAATAATACTGGAACTGACCAGAAAGTGATTTGTTTGTATATTACGCCAGTATCATCGAACTCCAATCGTGAAAGGGGGTAGCAAACGATGTTTCCGGTTCTCAAACGTTAATCCAAAGGTATAGCCAGGTTAATATTAGAAAAGTTAGTAAAAATAAAATGATGTCCCTGTGTATTCTAATTGTGATAAGGCAACCCCGCTCGTGCCCCGAAAAGTTCCTCTGCGTTTCGCCAATCGACGATCGAAGAATGCTGTGAAATAATAATAATAATAATAATAATAATAATAATAATAATAATAATAATAATAATAATAATAATAATAATGATTTATTTTAGCTGGCAGAGTTAAGGCCGTAAGGCCTTCTCTTCCACTCAACCAGCAAAAAGTGTATATACATATGCATGAACTTACAAAGAATCCAACAATTTGATTTAGATGAGAGTTACATGTATACAAAAGTTATTTACAAATTAAACAACAAAATACTATGAACTATTAATTAAACACTGAAATAAACTGTGTAGCAGAATTAAACTAAAATACATAGAATGTTAATATATTTCAAATAATATTAGGTAATAGAAAGAGATTATTACGAGACAATTAAAATACAGCACAATCAGGATGATGTCTAAAGAAAAAAGTAACAATGTAGTCAGTGATAGTTTAAATCAGTATGATTGGAGTGAAATGCTAATAAGGTTATCTTTTAAGCTGTTCTTAAAGGTGTTTATTGTCTTGCAGCCCCTAATACTTTGTGACAAGGAATTCCATTGACGCGAGGTGGATATTGTAAAAGATGATGAATAACAAGATGTTCTAGGAAGAGGTATACTTAGCGTGCCACAGATAAGTGATCTGGTATTTACGTCGTGGTTAGAGTATAGATAAGAGAATGGTAATGATGTGAAGATCTCGACAGAATTATGGTAATTCCTAACATGCGGACACGGAAGAACCTTGAGAAAACTCTAACTGGGACCTTTTCTGTCATTGTGGATAACTCAGGTCTAACGTGTACTCGAACCCCGACTGTCTGAGTGACAGTTCGGTGGTTTAGTACACTCAGCCACTGCAATAAAATTTCTTCTTGATATTATTTGAGATTTAAGCGTTTGATAGCGGGCAAATGAGGAGGATTCGTGATTTGCGGGCGAGTAGATATAGGCCGTGGTACTTAAAAGTAAAAGATATCTGACGATATAGCTACTGGCTGAAATACTGTGCATTACACGGACGAGAGCGCGGTCGGTGTTAAATCAGGGATGTTATCGCTGGAATCAATCTTCAAACATTAAAGTTGTCGTCATGTTGCCCACATGCGCCTTTTCCAGTTTGCTGTTCAAATAATTTACTGGTCGCAGGGCAAAATAATAAATCACAGAAGTTCAGTTAAATTAATGGTTCGCTGTGCAGATTCTCTATTATTTTTTCGCACAAACAATAACGTTCACCTGAAAGCTCGAAATTTACAGCGCTTTAATAGTAACAAACAAGAGTTGACAAACCGATATTGATAAATAGAAAAGAGATATATTTTTGAAAATAAATACTGATAAATTCATGAAGACGTGCTAAGAGTATAACAAAATATTCATTGTAGATGCAAAATAAGAGTTGATATAATTGTATTGGAATTTTTTGTATTTAATTAATTATAGTTTATTGTATATAAATTGAAGACATTATTACAAAAATAGCCCTAGTCATTTTTAATGAAATTGAATTAAGGACACATTTGATACTATTTAAAATGTTTATAGACTCCAAAAATGACACATATGTCAAGTGCAATAGCCACAAGGATAAACACCAGTTGTACGGAAACAGCTGACATGTGTCGTTCTATTTATTTTTATTGTTCTCCTGAAAAATAGAAATTTTGACAAGGGTTGTTTCTGTATGTATTTTATTTGGTTATTTTACGACGCTGTGTCAACATCTAGGTTATTTAGCGTCTGAATGAAATGAAGGTGATAATGCCGGTGAAATGAGTCCGGGGTCCAGCACCGAAAGTTACCCAGCATTTGCTCGTATTGGGTTGAGGGGAAAACCCCGGAAAAAACCTCAACCATGTAACATGTCCCGACCGGGATTCGAACCCGGTCACCTGGTTTCGCAGCCAGACGCGCTGACCGTTACTGCACAGGTGTGGACTTTGTTTCTGTAATAATGTCTTCAATTTATATATTTATTTATTATTTGTTTGTATATTTATTTAATTATTTAAAGTACTTATCGTTTTATATTTATAGTTTTAGTATTTATTTTATTTTGCTAATAATTGTAACATAAAATATAATATATACAGAAAAACTTTAGCTCGCCCCTGAAAGAGTAGAACTCGTGTTCAGGGGCGGCAATCGCTTGGTATCTAGGTCATATAGGTTCTATTCATAGACATTCCATTAGCCCGCGCTACGAACGTGCTAAACTAGCCCTGGCTATCGACTGGTTACTTGTACGGGATTCATATCATATCATGTCGCTAACACTGGTTTATGAATACGGAAAACGTTAGTTCGCTGATCATCCACCGAAGCCCGCGCTAAGAATATCTATGCATATGGCCCATAGCGACTAGTTAGTATGACATGACATTTATCGTGTACATTTTTGGTTTACAGTTATTACACAATACTGAAATCAGATTGAACTCCAGTATCTTTAAAGTATACGAGTATCTTCGACGGAGTTAGGGATTGTTGAATGTAGGCCTAGATGATGGATCGTTAAAAAAAAAATCTATATTTTTTGTCTTTCATTCTTATTAGCTGCAACATATGAATACAGTAGTTGTAGATTATTCAGCGGATAACATTATATACCGGAAAGGAAACCACGTGCTCAGTATTCTGTGCTATTCATAGTGCACAATTATTAAAGAAAAAATGATAGTTTCTTTGCTCTAGTTCTTCTCTGCAATTATCATTGTATTATGTTCAAAAAACTATTTTAATATTTTAAAAACAAATTTTATGTGTTAATAAATATATTTGAATAATTTTAATAATTTCGAGGGAAAAATTGTTCCGGAGCCGGGTATCGAACCCGGGACCTTTGGTTTAACGTACCAAAATTATTCAAATCAACTTTACAGGGAGTTATACCTGAAATCTTGATTTGCATAATACACGTCACTGTTCGTTAACAGAAAACCACAATTTAAGTCACACAGAGTTAGTGTGCACTCGAAGTTGGTTGCTTGACGGTTGTCAGCCCACTTTGAGGTCTGTGGATATAGAAGGAAAAATTGGATCGGTGTCGGTTAGAGTTCCCGGGTAGCTCAGTGGTAGAGGGTTGGTACGTTAAACCAAAGGTCCCGTGTTCGATACCCGGCTCCGGAACAATTTTTCCCTCGAAATTATTCAAATCAACTTTACAGGGAGTTATACCTGAAATCTTGATTTGCATAATACACGTCACTGTTCGTTAACAGAAAACCACAATTTAAGTCACACAGAGTTAGTGTGCACTCGAAGTTGGTTGCTTGACGGTTGTCAGCCCACTTTGAGGTCTGTGGATATAGAGGGAAAGATTGGATCGGTGTCGGTTAGAGTTCCCGGGTAGCTCAGTGGTAGAGCGTTGGTACGGTAAACCAAAGGTCCCGTGTTCGATACCCGGCTCCGGAACAATTTTTCCCTCGAAATTATTCAAATCAACTTTACAG
The DNA here is from genome assembly GCF_040183065.1 of Periplaneta americana. Classification (NCBI taxonomy): domain Eukaryota; kingdom Metazoa; phylum Arthropoda; class Insecta; order Blattodea; family Blattidae; genus Periplaneta; species Periplaneta americana. Next base: position 99,149,674 of record NC_091133.1, read on the forward strand.
GGAGTTATACCTGAAATCTTGATTTGCATAATACACGTCACTGTTCGTTAACAGAAAACCACAATTTAAGTCACACAGAGTTAGTGTGCACTCGAAGTTGGTTGCTTGACGGTTGTCAGCCCACTTTGAGGTCTGTGGATATAGAGGGAAAGATTGGATCGGTGTCGGTTAGAGTTCCCGGGTAGCTCAGTGGTAGAGCGTTGGTACGGTAAACCAAAGGTCCCGGGTTCGATACCCGGCTCCGGAACAATTTTTCCCTCGAAATTATTCAAATCAACTTTACAGGGAGTTATACCTGAAATCTTGATTTGAATAAATATATTTGTTATGTATCCTGAAGACTAGAATCTAGACTTGACCTTCAGGAGTGAGAAAATGAAATATTATTTGAACAAAATAAACATCACATTACAAATCCTTTACTGGCTACTGAATTCGCTGTCTCCCCTGATTGCTCTCTGTGGAATACGTTCTAAATCGATAACGCGATTCAGTGTAATTGAACTTTGTGGTTATAGTCTATGAGCGAGCATTTTGTTATTGAAGTTAATCCATCAATTAAAATGAGCCTGCAGTTATACTAAGTGGGAACAACATTATTATGATTGGAATCAAGGGAGCTCAGCTCGTGTGTGAAATTTCGCATATGTTGCATTCATAATTTTGAATAAATTAAAATCATTTTTACACGATATTTCAAAACGAAAGACTCCCTCTGCCGATGTTTTACTAGGTTCAATTAGGCTCGGAGCATTATATATGTATATATGTGTATATTCTAGTTTTTTGCCAATCAAAATAGACAGATTGCGTGGAAGAATTCAGTACCCCAAAGGCAGTTAATAGAAGGCCGCCTGTGCGACGTAAAATTAAATACATGTAAGAAACGATCGGCTAATTTTTCCTAGAGCATTTATTAGTGTTTCAACCCACATATACTGTTAATGAAGTTCAAAGTACACGGTAAGTGAAAATTGTATTCCTATATTCAATAATGTTTCATTGAAGTTTAATATAACGGAGGCACACAAAATTGATACAGTGGAAAGTAAAATTCACAAAGTTTCTTTACGACACATTATAAACGTTATATTCTCGCTTCAAGCTTCACACGTCACACATCAAGTCTATTATTAAGTCCCTGCGAACCTCTTTCTAAACTGTCGCTGTCAAACTCTGTGATAACTTCCGAGATTAGTGCACAGGTCAACCAGCGTCTTTGCAAATGGTGGTACAAATAAACGATTCTTGAAACCCCACAAGAAAAAATCACACGCTTTAAAATCTGGGAAACGTGGTAGCCAAGGCATTAGTTTTTTATATCTCGCCCAATTCATCGTTGTAACAATCGAACGTTGAGATTCTCCCGAATGTTCTGAGAGTACTACGGGGAGGGGGCACTATCCCGTTGTAAGATAGCCTGCACAGAGGAGGAGCCACTGTTGCAGCATACCAAGGCATGTAACGCCTATCACAGTCGTTTCATGAGAGAATAAGACGATATTGGTACTGATATTTATTGTCAACAATATATTCTTCATGTAATGGTGGTCCTCATATTTTTGTATACTTTCCACCATTACATTGACTACATTTTTTGGTTACATTTCAAAGCATTCATTTTTTAAATTCCCAAATTCTGTATAGTACTTAGGCTTATCCACACTCCATCTAATATTTCCGTCAACTGCCATTCTTCATCACTATTCATCTTATTATCCCATTCTCAGTTATTCTATTGTTCACTTCTCTCTTTATTCTTTTATCTCACTTACTTTTACACACAGGGAAGTGTTTTGGGGCTCATTCTATTCCTGGCTTTTGTAAATGATCTGCCAGTTAACATTTTGTCCAGGGTTCACTTATTCGCGAAGAATTGTATCGTATACAGGGAAATAAAAATTTATGAAGATACTACTCTTCTTCAGAATTACCTCAATAGAATATTATATTACCGGTTGTTGTGTTGTGAAATTTGAACTCCCATTTTGAGAGAGGAGGCTTTATTATTTCATCGAACCAGTTATTAGTAATACTTATGTGTTTAGATTTACTTATTATTAAATTAAAGAAGATAATAACTTATTCCAGTCAATCAGGAGGACAACAGGAATTGTCTCAATTCTCTATGTAAAGGGAACTACAATCTGAACCATGAATGAACAAATGAAGACTTTTTAAATTACCTGTAAATTATGGGAGGCATCGATATAACTCCCATTAGGGGCAATGTTATTTTCGTTAAATTTTTTTTTCTCGAGTGTTATGCAGAAAAATGTTCCACATTAAAACCCAAAGCATGTACAATGGACGTTTGTCGGAAAGAGTAAGTCCGGATGATCGTATTTTTTATTCAATCCATCATCTGGGGACACCGACTCATCGAAAGTAACCAGACCTAATGGAGGCCGACCCGATCAATCAATAGTGATTGCATTTAATGAGGAAGTGTTATTACATCCACAAACACGTGTGTGGTTGTTGTCGAGCTCTGTGTTCAGAAACGCCTCAGCTGTAACATGTTGCACGAACAGCTGATTCATTCCTTTCGTCGCACGACAGTCCAGGTAATTGGACGCAGAATGCAACTTCTTCGAGTTGAGTTTGCATACTCGTTTCTTCACAGTCCAAACAAGAATGTTGGTTTCCTTAAATTGTGTTGTTTGTAGATGAAGCCTGATTTACTAAAGAAGGTATTATGTATTTCAGACCAAAGACTATAGGTTGGAATGAATTTGTATTGATGGGTTACCGGATTTTAGGAACTATTCTGGTTCAAAAATTCATTTCATGTCCACGGTTATGTGACAATATAAGATTATGTATCATTTCGTACGCTGCCTCGTGCCTTTTCTTCTTCTTATTTCATTACTTCGCCTGATAAGATGATATAGCAAATCTTCGATTCTTTGTGAATTACTTAGTAACAGACAGCGGATTTCCGGTCCCTACACAATGATAAGAAGTCATGTATCTTGACTTAAGGAAGAAGCATAGCAATGAGGTCAATGACTTTCATATTTTTGTTTCATTATGTTAACTTCTAATATAAGGTATAAACATGTTTGTGTGTCATATTGGTGACTTCATTAACAAAACAATTCTGGTCTTACTTAAGATATTGCTTTAAAACACTTCGAAACATACTTAAAAATTACATTGTCCGTTTTTGAAACAAAGATGCAAATGTCCATTTTTGAAACACACAACCCACATTCAGGATACGAGTAACTTTACTTAATGATGAGAAAATTCTAGGAAATTTATGATTTTATTCTAAAACTAATATCGAACTGGACAACTTGGAAAAGTTAAATTTGTAATGTTATTTATAATCAATTCTTATAATAATATCAATTTCACTTTTTAGTTCTTAATTTTGAAGGGTCTCAGAACAATAACTTTCATTATGAGTGTCTGCATTGTTGTTATAATTCTGAATTACAATACCACACTACTCATTTCCGAAGTATTTACTTATTAACATCTGAAAATCCACAAGATTATCTGACTTTACTGTGGCCCTATTTTAATTGGTGAAGAATTCATTTTCAATCATTTTTCTTTAGCACGTTTCCACTGTTAAGGATTAAATTGACGTTTCCTGGTCAGTTCAGATGTACTTCCGAAAGTATTGCTCTCCAAATTGAAATCAAGGTGTCCCAAAATTCTTATATTTCAATAAATTATCGAAATGAAGGGAAATTGTAATCATTAAAACATACAAACTCGTCATAAAGTAAACATTAACTGGTCGCCATGACAGTTTTAACCAATTTCCAGCAATGTGATTGGCTGAAATGATCATGTCCGCTTTTGAAACAAACCATGTATGGAGGTGTCCGATTATAAAAGTAACACACGACACAGGAAACTTTACCTGAAAAACTAGACTTGCATAATATATACGTTACTGTAGGTACGTTAACAGAAAACCACAATTCCAAGTCACACTAAGTTTGTGTGCACTCGATGTGTGTCTCAGGCGTCTTGTCAGCCCACTTGAGGTGTGTGGATATAAGCGGAAAAATTGAGACGGTGTCGGGTGGAGTTCCTGAGTAGCTCAATTGGTGGAGCGTTGGTACGTTCAACCAGAGGTCCCGGGATCGATACCCAGCCCCAGAACAATTTTTCTCTTGGAATTATTCAACATACTATAACGTTCGCAAAAGTATGTAAATGTACTTTTCTGAAATAAACGGATCGCAGATTTGGCAAGAGCGCGAAAAATACTATAAGAACCTATCCTTAACTAAATTTCGATAAAAATTGCATATGTCTGTCTTTGATGCCAGGCTCTTCAATACTTTAGGATCATTTGTTCAAAGTACACTATTCACAGTTATAATGAGCCCGTTAAATTAAAAAAAATCATTGGATTAAATCTAAGAGTACACCGCCGCTGTGTAATAACGGTTAGCACGTTTAACCGTGAAACGAGCGGGCCTGGCTTGAAATCCTGGTTGGGACAAATGACCTGATTGAGGTTTTCTCCAGCATTTTCCCTCAACAAATTGAAGCAGAATTACCCGGGTTAAATTCACGATGCAGCATGCTGTACTTGTACAAGAGCGCGGCCGTTTGGCTATCCAATCATTCACAGAATAGGAGTGGTAAGCACAATAAGCCTCAGGCTGCAGTGCAAGCCTTCGGGTCCCTCCTCCATACAAGAGAAAAAATCGAAGAGCATTTGAAAGGAAACAAAAAAAATTGAAGGTTTATTACTTTTCAGTATATTTACCATCCCCCCTTAAGGGGAGACTCCACTGAATATCATGAAAAATTAAAAAAAAAAAAAAAATGTTATTGGTTATTTCATTTCTTTAGAATGTACTACATTTTCACACCCCAAACATATTTCGTTCAATTCTGATTACAAATATGAAGTTTAATTTGTTTTTAATTAAAGCTGTAAGGGAGCGTGGCATTTAAAGTGCTGTCAAAATTATTTTTTATCAAAGAAGTCTTTCTTACAAATTTCTGGTTACAAATCTAATAACTTTTTGTTCTAAAGTTGGCTCCCTGAAGTTACTAGACAAATGCAGCGGAGGAGAATTTTAGTAGGTATATGTTACATAAATATTAATTTTACTTCCAAATTCATTTGTCCGTAAATTTATTTTTCTTGATTTAACACCAACTTTCTTACGATAAATATTAATCAATCTGAATGAAATTTTTACTGTAAGTATTTATGACGTAGCTGCATGTTTCTATGCATTTATTTTGTGAGAACTGCTGCTAGCTTATTTTATTAATATTTTTATGAATTATAAAAAGTAACATTTTCAAATTTAAAAAATGAAAGTGAATGAATGAGATATTTCATAATATGAATGCATAGAAATGTTTCTCTATGTCTTGTGAATGTAATCAAACAAATTCAAACTTAAAAATTGAGATATTGTGCTAAATTCTTGGGATTCAAAATATTTCTAAAAAGAATAGAAAGAAATAAAAAATAGAAATCCAGGAATATTGGGGAGCTCAAAATATGGATTTTGTTAGTCCTTCACATAGTAAACATCCTCTCAAAATTTGGTTGAAAAAATGATTAGGAAAAAAAGTTATCATTCTTAGTGGAATGTCCCCTTAAATTATTTGAAAGAATAAAATTTGCAACACAACAATTTTTTATGTGAAACTATGAACATTTTCAGTAAACATTTCGAGTTTGAATACCAATTTAGTAACTCTGGATGATGAGTAAGTGACCTTCCCCACAGCCATTCTGCTGGTATCTTAAAATGAACGATTCACGTTACATCTAGTGTTTTGTTTATTTGGCGACGGCGCTGTGAGAGCTCTATATCCTGGAAAAGGAAAGCATTTCAGTCTTCAAGACACGATGCTGAACCAGTACTACAGGTTAAAATGTCGTGTACCGCGATATTTCAGCCAGGATGTCACAATATGCGCGGGGGTAGATGGGGCTGAAGAGGGGTTCGGGACATTTTTAACATTCACGTCTGTTCTATCCCCCACGAGGAGTCCCATAGTCCATCGCAGCGTCGCCTCGAGACAGTAGCGCCACCGTGCTAGAAAAAGGAATAAGAAGGCAGAGTAAAAGTTTGTTTTGTATAGCTCCGACTACAGGACCTGAATTACAATCGTGTGAATATCTGCAATTGTACACTCGACGCCAACAAGTTCGCCTTCCACAAATTCGCATTCCACACATAGCCGGCAAAGGGTTTTTTATTTCTATATTATTTTTCTTCTTTTTTCCCTCTCCCTACTTTCTCCCTCTTCTCCTTGTCGTAAAGAAGGTAGACATTTGTTTTCCAGTGCTTTAAATTTTCCTCTTTATCTATTTCCAATATAAAGTTACAATAACTTACAAGTTGAATGCAGGAAGGTCCTATTCTGTATCCCATTTCATGGAGGGGTGTCCAAACTTATTTGTATACAAACTGCAATTTCGTATGGCTTGTACTCTCTATGATATATGAGCATGGTAAGGACGCTCAGAATTGAAATCAGATTGTACGTAAGCCAATCAAAAATGCGGCTTAATACGGAAATATTAAACTTAAGTGAAAAGTATATAATATGCATTTATTAATGAACCTCATTTCTTCAGATAGATGACGGAGTAGACACGTCCGACTGGCTACCGCAGACGAACGGCATCCTCCAAGGAGACCCGCTCAGCCCGATACTGTTTAATGTCCTAACACACGAGGTCACACAAAGGAATGGAAGGAGTAAGTACGTACATCTACGCCGACGACATGGCCATCGCAGCGACAGACTTAGACAATATACAATCAGAACTAGACACGCTAAGCAAATGGGCGGAACGAAACGACATCTAGATAAACGAAGAGAAGACGGAACTGGTAGTGTTCAGGAAAGGAGGAAGACTCACCGAAGAAGAAAATGTAAAATGCAATGGCAAACAACTCAAAAGGACAAGCGATTTTAAATATCTAGGAATCACAATTCAGACGACTGGGACAAGTTTCAGGCTACACATAAGATCGAGAGTAATGGCGGCCACAAGAGCCATGAATGAAATTAGGAACATCACACAATTGTCGATCAGCACAGCTATGGACCTGTTCCGGATAAAGATATTACCCGTCCTGACGTATGGCCTAGAATCAGTGGGAGAATACCTCACATACAAGCAGATGGAAGAACTAGAGCGGGTGAAAGCTAAGTATTTGAAGAGAGCTCTAGGACTACCACAGAACGCAAGATCGAGACTAGTGTACGTACTAACCAGAGAGACCTTTTTGATAGAGGACCTAAGGTGCGAAATAATGCTCCCAGCGAACGACGCCTACAAACGGCTCCTAAAAGATCTGCACGAGAAGAAAACCAGCATACCGGAGGAATTCTACACAACGTGTGCGATGCAAGATAGGACATGGACGGAAGCTAATCATGAAATGAGACACGTGACGACAAGATTGGCAATCCATGGCTTCCACCACAAGGTGTGCGGTAACAAGACTTACCAAGAACCAAATGATAAGTGTGTGTGTGTTTTATGCTCAGAACTATGTGACAGATATCATATTATCAAGTGTAAGAAGAGACAGAAATCCATCGCAGCTTATAGTGAAGACAGGTAATGATTCTTACCCCATGCACGGTGTGTGCGCATTTCAACTTATTATTATTTCTTGGAGCATGATGGATGGATAAAGGAAGTTACAACTCTCAATGCACTGAAAACAGAGTGATGAAGTCGTTCATCATCTTACACAATAAAACACTTTTTATTACTTAATGAAATAATCTACATAGAATTTTACAATCCATGATGTAGGAGAAAATAGACGGTACCGGTATTTTTCCTTGTGGCATTTATCAGTTGCAAGAAGAGACTGTAATGAAATTGGTAGTTGCCTATTGAAGTAGATAAAAAGAAAGAACAAAAAAAAATTAAAATAGAAAGAAATTAATATTTTTTCTAAATAACTGTTTAGAACAGAACAGAACAGGACATAAACAGATATACGATTTTTGCTCTTTATTTATCTATAAGTGAAAAATTCAATGTCAAAATTACACATAAATTTCTTTAAAAAAAGGACAAACAGAATGAAGCAGATTCAATCCCTGCTTTAATTGAACGAAGGAAAATGAGACTAACTGTATTTACTTCTGAACAATGGGTAATGCTAGCTAAAATGCTAAAACAAATGGAAATCCCTATGATGTAAATGGAAGGGCACAAAGTTATTTATAAAATTGAAGTCTTTAATCACCGACGAAAAGAGCAACTGGAATTTGACAGGATATTTGACAAGAAGATATTCATAAAATACAATAATTATGATAAGCATGAGCATGGTATTGATATACATCGTTAAGTCAGAGGAAGAAGCAAGAATTGGAAGGATATTAATCTAAAATGTGTTTACACTGCACCATTCCATATCTCGCAAGATGAACTCAACGTTCTGCTATTCTGTGTAACGAAAAACACGCCCACATTCCTGGCATTTATCACGGATTCTAGAAGGGACTTAAAGCCAGCGAAATTGATGAAAATTTTGACAGTGATGGATAACTTTAAATTCAGTTCATTGTGAAACATATTACCTACTATATATTTGTAAATGTTTAAGTATATCTATGTTTGCAGTTATGTAGTTACAATAATTGTAAATGTAAACGGTGATGTTATTCAAATCTAGTTTTCCCTAAAGTTTGCAACACTTACTCATAGAGAGAGAAGCTGTTAATATTTTACTCCGTACTATATTCTTCCTGCCATTTCTTTTAAGTAGTCTGGGTTAATAATTAGCAATCTTATGATGTACTGTAGGTAGAGATATTGACAACAAAATAAGCAAATTCCAGTGGATATGAGGAACAATAAATAGAACACTAAAAAATAAAACTAGAAAAAAAAAACAAAACTAAAGTTATATAAAACTATGGCAGTACCCGTGTTGACATATGGAAGCGAATCATGGATAATTAAAGAACAAGATAAAAGTAAATTACAGGCTGCAGAGATGAGGTTTCTTCGCAGAGTAAAGGGATGTACAAGAAGGGATCTGATAAGAAATGAGGATATCCGTAAAGAATTAAATATATACAACATAAACGATAAAGTTGAAGATTATAAAGGAAAGTGGAAAGAACACCTGTCTCGAATGGATAATGAAAGAATTCCAGCACTGATACAACAATACCAACCTAAAGGCAAAAGAGATGTCGGACGTCCTAGGAAGAGGTGGAACTGAATAAAATGTGAAGACGGAACAGGCACTAAGTCTAAACCATGAAGTGAAGATGATGATAATTGACACAGCTGTTTCGAAACTAGAAAAATGGCGGATATTAACTCATCTGTGACATCCTTGGCAAAATGTAACATCAGTGATATGGAAGAAACAGCTATAAAACTGGAATGGCTGCTGTGCCTTATGCAAAAAAACCGAACTGTGTATGAAGTACATTGAATTACTAATAGTAAGTAACAGAAAGTAGATCCACATGCAGAATTATTAGCTATAATGTAACAAAATATCGTATTTTATAAGGAAACAAATATTTGTACTAGGAAATTTTTATTGAAATTTAAATGAACGTGGGGAGGAGCTAGATGCGTAATCGACCATCTGAAAGACGATAAATGTCGCGATTATTTATTGCCCGTCGCAACGTTTGAGTCACCAGGGGTAATAAACAGTTTAATACTGACCGTGTCTCCATCCCCCAGTGCCCTAGTGTGCCGTTCCCTTATGCAGACTTGATGACCCGGGTTTCATGGTGAGAGTTACTATATTTCAGCGACATGTACACATCGCTGCTCACGACCGCTTCTTAAAGAGTAGGCTATATCTTGGGAATAAGGCCGACGTTTTCACATTAAAGATATCGAAGTTTTAAACCCATATACAGTACGTCGTAAGATCTTTCGCAGAGATATTGCGAGACAGAATATTCCCAAGACCTTTGTTTTCGCTTTCTTTAACAACTGCTATGTTGTAGTTGTGAATAAGTGTTGTTTACATCGTTTATAACAAAGCGAGTTGGCTTATGCGTAGGACTCTGAAGAAGAATACTTCTGAAATAATAAATAAGATTATACCTCATCGTAATTCTTTTGTTACTATTTTGGTATGTAATCCTTGATTATCTCGTCATCATTGAATTATCGCTAGTGATAGGCCCATAATAGTTATGCCGGGAGGTACGTGATTCGATTCCAGGACCGACCAACCTGATTGTGGTTTTTCCGTGGTTTTCCATAGTTGGAATTTTCATTGCCACAGTCCATTTTTCCTTCCCCTCCCATTTAGAAAAATAATTTAGATTTTCATATCATATCATTCATCTTTCTCACCTCATTCAATAGCCATATTCAGGTCAAGACGCATGTCTTCATCTGCTTACGGGAGGGAGCGTCTTCTCTACAACTGTTCCTGAGTTCCCAGCTTTTCGCAATATCTCTGCCAGGATTCATCTCTTAACAGCACAGTGGACTCTTCTAAGTTCGACTGAAGAGAATTGAAAGTTCAGTCTAATAAGAGTAGTGGGTGTGGTAGGTGAAATGAATACAAATTCTTATTGGTTATCCATCAACGAATACAGTACTGTACTTGAATTTCCTGCCCGCCCCGAGACTTGTGTATGCGCTTCTAGTACCACAGTGGGTTTCGACAGTTCCGTCTCACACACGGCACAATTCTCAAATAGAAAAAAAGAGTTTATTAATTTAAAATGAGTGATTAAATATGGATGTCCTAATCAATAAAATATTCTGTTTTCCTTTAACAAAAGTATCACTACAAAACACAGAACCAATTCCCATTCAAATGGCAAACCCATTTCTTAATGCCCGTATAGTAATTTTCCTACGTAAGCAATCGAACTATAGGATGTCGTACTTGTTTTCTGTCGAACCTAAGAGATTCCGCTGTGCTTCCAAGGGCGCTTCGACACCTTGGAAGGGCCGTTGGAATGGATCCTGTACTGCTTGGTCACTTTGACGGTATGAACTTAGAGCGGGGAAGGTTAGGATACCCCCATTGGGCGAATGGATGAGGGTTCACAAGCGGCCGGTGGGCTGGTACACCTTCATCCTCATTCATCCCAAACATTTCGGGGTACACAATAGGCCTCATGTTTCTAAAAGTCCATAATAAAGCATATTTCTTTCATTTTTACTGCTCTAGTGCTTATTTTTCTTTGCTTACCTTATAAGGAGAAAATACATTTCATTCGTAACATTATACTTCCTATTATTTCAACAGAAATCGAAGAGGTGCAATTCTTTTTTCTACCTTTAAAACGGAGAATTGTGACAAGATGTCCAGTTGAGTGCTTCTCTGTGATTGTGTGAATTTACCAATATTTAAACGTAGCTACTTTCGATTTGTTCAATTCCTAGAACGTGACGTCGAACCCACTTATGTCTATCTTATTCGCAAAAGTACTTTGTGTTTACTAAGGAAGAAATTCTGGACTTGCAAACCAAATTGAATAAATCTTTGCGCTGAAAGTTCTCGAAGTTTCCCTTCCACATTGAAAAAGTTTTTTTCAAAACAGAGAATCAAATTCGTGCTATTCTTGTGTGTTTGTTACAAAGTTCAATATTTCCTTGCTTTATAAAATAACGTTTTCCGAATGATACCTTATCAGAATTCATAACCTTTGTATTACAAACTGTGTATCGTTCATCTGTGCTTTCAGATCGTATTTATTGTATATACTTGAGGGGTGGTAGAATGAATTTATACACCGGACACTCCGGGAGAAACCCGAGAGACTCCAAAAGGGACTTCTGGGGGTTAACACGGTATTTGCGAAGGATTACTCTTGGGTATTCTGTTTCCTCTGCTACGATTGAACAAAGCTCCGTAATTACCACCGATATGAAAAAGTGCAAATAAATTCTTGCTCGTCATCATTGTAAAATAATCTGTGATTAGCCACTTCAGCTGGAAGAATTTCGAATGATAATTAGAAAAAAACTACTACGTTCTTGCCACTGCTGCCCCCTTTTCAATCGCTCATAGTTTTCTGTTCAAGGGAACGTCTTTCATTGCAAACCCAGCATCCTCCAATATTTCTTATTTTCAGCCTTACTCTTAATCTCCTCATAATATGATCCATATATCTTAATGTCGTCTATCATTTGATATCTTATTCTGCCCCGAAATCTTTTCGCGTTCATCATTCCTTCCAGTTTATCCTTTAGTAGATAGTTTCTCCTCAGTCAGTGACCCTACCAATTCCTTTTCCTCTTTCTGATCAATTTCAGCATTATTCCTTCATCCGCTCTTTTTAACACAGATACATTTCTTATTGTGTCTCCACTTCACATGCTTCATTCTTCTCCACATTCACATTTCAAATGCTTCTATTCGCTTCTCTTCACTTCGTCGTAATGTCCATGTTTCTGTCCAATGACTCCGCACAAAGTACTTCACTAGTCTCTTCCTTAGTTCTTTTTTTCAAAGGTTCGCAGAATATGCTTCTTTTGATATCTATAGGGAGACCAAGATAAAGATAGCTCGAAAACAAATGAAGACGGAAAAGGTCAACGTCCTAATCCATGGAGTGAAGATGAATATGACAATGATAATGTTGATGATGGTGATGATGATGATGATGATGATGACTAGAGCCCGGATTTTATGTAATTTGAAAATAAGAAATACGTAGCTAAACATGGAAAAATAGCAGATAAATATGTAGTAAATAAAAAATATAGAACTTAAAATCTAAGCTTCATTATATGTATTTTTCAACACCGATAAAAAAATTGCAGGTGCATATGTGATTCAACCTCATTTAATTATTACTTCGAGGAATAATTAATAATTAAATATTTTTTCATATTTTCTGCGGTCATTGTCTCGTCAACGGCAACCCATACGTAGGAATCGCCAAGTTCAGCTTTAATCGTTTCCATTGTGTCAGTGTAGTAAGAGTTCAAATAATTCTTCCGAAGTGTTTATTCATCCGGAATATTGAAGTTGCAGTATTTGCGTAGGAATGCTTGAAACTTTGACACTCCAAGTTTATACCACGGTATGTTTGCAGCAATCATTGCCATACACAAATCTTTATTAAATTCACTGGTAAAAGAGGAAAAAGGTTCCAGCACCACTTGTGTAAGTAGAACTTGTTTTTTACGGAGCACAATTTTTAAATGTGGTATGAAGTTCAGCTTTTAAATTCGTTTGTCATAAACTTTGCACAGCACGATTTTGTCGTTACTAGTAAAGACATCATCAAATTGCAATCCAATCTTTTAACTTGGATGCGACTAGCGCCATAGCAGTAGACAGCTAACTGTATCATCTAATGTCAGAATAAGCTTCTCAACAAAACTCAAAGAACTACTATTTTATTTCAGAACAACTTATTTGGGGTGTTTGTGCCAAACGGTCATTTTCACAGAGTAATTTTCACTTTTTCCTTCACCGCGGTAGCAGTACAACGACTCACTCTTCGCATTGGTATTTGTTCCTACTTTACCGTTACTTCTTAAGGGATACCCAAAATGTTAACATGGTAAAGGGATGTCCATATTTGACAGAATACGTTATTATTTTTTTACATTATTTTTATGCATTAGAGAGGAAGGGACAAGCTTTATAAACGATTTTAAAATTGAGAACTTATAAGTTAAGTCGAGGAAAAATTGGTGAAATATGCACTATCCTTCAAAATATGTAATACAGTATATACCAAAATATTTATTATGCACCGAAATATGTATAACTTAAAATTTCGGAATAATGATCCCTTTTTGGTGTGATTCGCCGATATTTTAGCGTTTCTTATAGCTTCATAAATAGGAACAGAATATGTAATTACAAAAAATCCTGGCTCTAATGACAACTCGAAGTACCAACCGATAAAAGAAGACATTTGAAAACATCAACAGTATTTCTGAATACTGATACGAACTACATAGTCTGAAGATCAAGTACACGAGATATTAATGACAATGACTGCGACATTGATGTCAGCTATATTCTTATAAAATGTGTGTTTTGACATCGCATAAAAATTCCTGAATATATAAGTCCTTTTCGACCCTTGTGTACTGCAGTAAAACATTTGCACCCCTGTTGCTGTGGAAGTACGGGGTGAGAGGGTTCGCTCATTGTTATTTGACGCAGCGCGCAATGTTTCCCTATCAGTATTAAATTACTGGTTTTATAGTTCCGAAACATGACGAATGCAATTTTATAGGAACTCTCACATTTCGTTCGGGCTCTCTTCCAAATTCAAAATTCGTAAAATTAAAATGTCAACTTACAGTTCGATCTCCATGTTTATTTCGCAAGATAACTCGATTATAACAGTGCCAAGAATATAGGCCACTGCATTATGTGCGTATCTTTTCGCAAGTCATTCGAGTTGTCTACATTCATTCATGAAATTTCGCTTTGAATTATTGTTATTATTATATTCGTATTTTTATTAAGTATTAGAATCGATATTTGGAAATAGCTACAACAGATCTGAAGGATTTATTATCTTTTCTGTGAAATTTTGAAAGATATTCGCTATTTTTTGTTCACTATATGTGTAATGTAATTCAATAATGTGAGCCCAAAACTCGCTCAGTCCATTTGGCAATTTTCATGATTTATACATATATGTGATTTTTGTTTTATCTGTATTATTATATTAGCCGTTCAGAGCAGAAGTGGTGTAAGTCAAGAATGGGTAATGAGAGTTAAAGTAAACATTCTGTAAAATACAGCGCAAAGTAGCAATTAATATTCAATTTATTTAAACTATTAGTAGTCAGTGGATAGCAAGAAGGACATGTTAACTGCTACTTTACGCTGTATTTTATACAATTTTTACTTTAAATCTCAGTACCCAAATTTGACTTACACCACTTTTGCTCTGAACGGCTCATATTTTAAGCTTCTTTTCTTAAAAAATAATGCCAATCCTATCTAAAAGTTTGTGTTATTGTGCAAGTCACTTCAAAACTCGCACAGTCCGAAGACCAGTGAACATAAAAACTATCCCAGTTCTTTCATAAAAATGGACTGAACTCGTTTTGGGATCAAACACTTCTCATTATCTGAAAAATGTAACAAACCTCCTACATCTATATTAAGTATGAAATTATACAATTCAGATTGTTGTCTTATACAGTATAAATGTCCGATTATTAAGGAGTCCTCTGCAGTTAAGTATTTATGCATAATTTTCGACAATCGTTTAAAATGGAACCAACACATTAATTACCTTTGTAATAAATTACGTAAAATAATATATTATTTTATTTTATTGAGGAATTACTTGTCAATACGTTTATTACGCACAATATACTTAACTTTATTTCAATCGGTAATTATGTATGGAATTATAGGATGGGGTAGCTCATTTAAATCCAATTTTAATGTACTTTATTTATTACAGAAGGAAATAATTAAAATATGTCTTCATAAACGTACAGATTTTCCATCTCAAAAATTGTTTTTAGATTTTAATGTTCTTAACATCAGACAAATTTATTATAATGTATTAATAAAATTCATACATAAAAATCTAAATGAAACAAAAGGTATGAATTCTTTAAGATTGTTTGAACCAAAATGCAATACTGCTACAGTATTTAATCATAGTAGTAATTTAGGCCCAGAATATATAACAAATTTATATTTAAATATCTTAATCTTGTCAATTCTAATAGTTCTACTATTAAATTAAAAAACATATGTACAGATTTTATAAAAATTGAAAAATTGTAAATTAAAATTTATGTATTCTTATTGCGTAGTACACATAAGACAAATTGCATTATGTACTTCTTAATTTCAATTCAGGAATCCGTCCCTGAGGACGAGTTCTACTCTTTCAGGGGCGAGCTAAAGTTTTTCTGTATATATTATATTTTATGTTACAATTCTTAATAAAATAAATGAATGAATGAATGAATGAATGAATAAATAGATAAATAAATAAATAAATAGATAAATAAATAAATAGATAAATAGATAGATAAATAAATAGATAAATAGATAGATAAATAAATAGACGAATAAATAAATATATGAATAAATAAATAAATAGATGAATAAATAAATAGATGCATAAATAAATAGATGAATAAATAAATAGATGAATAAATAAATAGATAAATAAATAAATACATAAATAAATACATAAATAAATAAATAAATTGAGGTGTGTAGTTGCAAAATCAGATACATTACTTTTTTTTTTTTTTTTCGAAAATGAGTTAATGTTATATTTCATATCTTCATATGATTCTACAACTGCTATAGCACTGTTATGCTCCAAAGCCAGATACACCACATGGATTTGTATGATGAAAGAATAGTATTGGTTGAAAATCGTTGATTCCTTACAGAAGTCTTTCCTTCATACTGAAAAATAATTTTTAGTTATGTATCTGATTTTGCAACTAAACGCCTCAATTATTTTATTAAATTATTTAAAAATAACTATAATTGTACTTTCATCATATTTTTATGAATGAAAAAATATCAACGACAGTTTAAAATGAAAAAAAAAAAGAACTGATATCATTATCCAAAGAAGAAGGCAAAATAATATTCTCATAAATAAAATCCCCAATTATGGTAAAAGTATTAAAGCTTGTGGCTAGAAATGTATCGGCTACTGTTCGCATTCCTGTTTTGCAGCGGTCGTCAAAACACTGAACGCTTGGTCTAGCGTCTCTTACCCGCGGACAAGCCACGGCCCTAGCGTGCAATCGTCGCTGCTGGCGGGTATGCTGTCTCTCTATCCCTTGTGCACGACGGAGCAGAGTTCCTTACCCTCCATGCACTCTACCCATTTCAGCGAGTGCTGACGACCACTACTGTATTTTTTTATTGGGTTATTTTACGACGCTGTATCAACATCTAGGTTATTTAGCGTCTGAATGAAATGAAGGTGATAATGCCGGTGAAATGAGTCCGGGGTCCAGCACCGAAAGTTATCCAGCATTTGCTCGTATTGGGTTGAGGGAAATCCCCGGAAAAATCTCAACCAGGTAACTTGCCCCGACCGGGATTCGAACCCGGACCACCTGGTTTCGCGGCCAGACGCGCTGACCGTTCCTCCACAGGTGTGGACCACTGTTGTATTGGATACATAGACAATTTCTTCCATTAATTGGACAACTTCAAATGTAAGTAGTAACATATGCTACTCCCAAGAAGCCAAAAGGAAAATACCAACGACATAGAAAGCTCTTTCTTGTCTGCCTATTTTAAATGTTATAAATGCCTAACCATCCAGGCTCTACTTAATATATAGGTGAAACTAGCGTATCATCAGCTCAAAACACCGTTTTTGCAACCACACTTTTCTGAAATTTCATTATAAAATTTATAATGATGCTTTCTTAAAATATAGTATGAATGAAAATGACTTGATAGGCAGTTGACGAAAAATTATGACGACTACACTGTACATATTTCATGACGAAAATTATGATGGTTCATTTATAAAATAAATTACGTAAGCATTAAGCATTATTAGGATGTACTGCTAAAATTTTGTTGACGTTACTGTATACGTACATTTAGTGAGGAAACATTGTGACTATGAATTCATTAAAGAAGAAAGTTGATGACATTATGAACAGAATATAAAAACTATGGCTACCGCATTGTCGACTACTGATAAGAGAAACAGTAACTAATTTATTAAAAAAAGTGACGTGGGATTCACAGCTTTCCTGTAATTACCTCAAACGTTTATGCTCTAGAGGGAATATTATAGTTATATTAACATTGTTGGTTCTTATTTATAAATATTGTAAATATGATTGAGAGTAAAAAAAGAGTAATGCAATTTGTGTGTTGTTTTATTGATTATTTTTTCTCTCTTTCCATATTGAATATGCTACCATAAGCAATACAAGGAACACAGTAATTCAATTACAAATGGGTTTTTCATTTTAGAAGATAGTTCATTTTATTAATGCATAAGAAATAATTATATTAAATGAATTAATCTGTTTACTTCCATATTCTCCTTGCCGAAGTGGACTCGGCCAACTGTTATAGTGTGACGTAAATTGTCGTTGCTAAGTAAGTAACGTAATATAGTATGACTAAACTCGTTACTGTTGCTAGTCAAGTGACGTCAGATGTTGAAACTTCCGTAACGTTTTCTTCATTTCATTCTCAAGTATAGGAGCGATAATGTAGACGTGTGTGGTGTCAGCGAAAGAAATGAAGGCAACGTGAGACAACAGCTGGGAAAGGTTAATGTGCAAAAGAAAGTCGATAGGGATAAGGCGGAGAGCAGCAAAGATAAACCAGCATACAATCTAAGGAAATGGTGTGTCAGTGGAATGAAGGATTAATTAAGGGTGCAGTGAATTTGGGTGAATAGTGTTTTAGTATGAGAAGGGTCATGATGAGTAATTTAATTAGTAGGAATGAATAGGACGTATTGTAAATATAGGAAGAGTAGAGGAGCTAAAAGTAGGACTAGACTAGATAGGTATCAGTAGGACAAAAAAAGTAATATAGATAGATGTAAAGCAAATAATAGAGGGTAGGCTTAGTTATAGTACAGTAAATGATTGTAGTGATATGTTAAATAAGTTGGTCTGTGGAAATGATGAATAGAAAAAGTAATTGTTACGTTGTTATTAGGAATAGGAAATAGTAGAAGGTAGGAGTAGAGGGAAAGAAGGAATATTTAATAAACGCAGAAATATAGGAAGTGTGGTGAACGAACATGAAAGACTTAGTGGGTGAACTTTAAATGATGAAGAGATGTCGGTCATTAACATCAAGTATTGTGCAAGTTGTAAATAGTATATGGAAGGGACTGCTGGCCCGAATACTATATAATGTGAAGGGCCAGCAGGACCAAAAGTTTGAGTGAGAATAAACCATACCATACCATACCATACCATTTCATTCTCAAGCATAAATGTTGCATGTTAATAATAGACTACATTATGCAACGAACATATAATGGCAGTAATTAAAACGTGAGTTTCATAATTTTCATACGAGCGTCTTAATTACTACCATTATGACGCAATATGCATACGATTGTTTTTGTTCGAACATAATTAAATGTCTAAGTTTAGAGTTTTTATAAATATCTTACCTTGTTACTTTAGTAATAATATGGTGAGCATGCGTGTATTTTCAGCGTACTCTCGACTATTCCAACAGATGGCACGAGTGTGAGTGTCTTTTCAGTGTGTTCCTGTGAAGTGCAAGAGATGGCAGGCGTGTACGCTTGATTTGTTTGCAGGGCTTGGTTTGGAGATTTTAACCTCAAAGCAACACACATTAAAACATAGTAAATTAACTCTATTTATTAGAATATTAAAATTAAGATGAACAGAATTTATTTTATTTTAAATATTTAATTGTGCTGTCTGTGAAATTTATCTGGCAAATGGTTCCTAGTGGAATATTTGAATTTGGGTTAATGTTTATTTCAGTGATTCCATCAATGTCACTTTCAAAACTCTCGCCTACCATTTTGGATTGGTGCTCTCTAGGCTTGCGGGATGTTGCGCGCACGATATTGATCAATATCGCACATGCTGAAATCGATAGTTGCAATAACATAATGAATAGTAGTACTTTAATTATGTCATGAAAATACAGTTACATCACATGTAATAAGCGTATTATAGTACAGTCAAATAAAAAATGACAACTTTAGGAATAGATTATAAAATTTATGATGCCCTCAATTTAACAATGTATACAAATTCATGAGGCATTTATGAACATTTCATTAAAATAATATTATGAAAATCAGTTCGTGGATATTTAATGATGAAATTTATGACTATGGATTAACGGAAAAACTATTATGAATTTATGAATAGTTACTAAATAGATTTTTTACAACAACTTTGCACACATTTCATGAGACGTAGGACTAGTTTATGGATTTATAACAAATAAATTTATGGATATTATCTATAAATTTTAGACATAATTCTTTTACAGAAACATTGCATACAGCCTTTATCTTCGTTTCATAAAAACTTCCTGGTAATGATCAGTACTCAAATTTCAATATTATGGACAGTCTGGTAATTGTAATCCTTTATTATCTGAATGTCATATATTGCAGTCTGGCCCGAGACGGAATATTTTTCGGTCAATAAAATATATAGTACGGTTTATTCAGGAATAGGGCGTAAAACATTGGCTATTGTTTTCGACATTTTTTCTGTATCAGATAAATGGACATTCACCACATCTTACCAATTAATGACGAAAGATAAATTCCCATGACACTACCTTCCTATTATTCACTCACACTTCTTATATGGAAACATAATTAGAAGTTTGTGCTGGCTAAAATCAGGCGAAATTCTCAACCATCTAAAAGTGACAATTCTTTACGACTCTGCTATGTCCTTAATATTTTCGTGTAAGTGTTAAACATATCGCTGCAATATTACTAGCAGGAAAGAAGCAAATATATCATATTTCTGGCAATGCAGTAATACAGAAACAGAGGCCACAACAACGTTCCTACATTTTAAATTCATAACAAATATTGAAACAAGCGATTCAATTAACTCATTATGTAACTCGCAAAAATGTTCTAATTTAATTGAGCTCCATACAATTTGCATAATTATTTCAATAGAGTAATTACAATAATGTGAATAGGGGGTATACGGAAATTTGCCTGAGCTTTTAAAACTATTTACATTAATTGTATTTGAAATAATTACAAAACAAAATTCATACGAAAGTAGCAAGCCAATAATGTAATTGTCTAGGATTTATTGTAGTGATCCACGTAAACATTTACCATTTTAATATATTATAATTTCCGAACAAAAAATCCCTTGTATTTATTCTTTAATGATATAGTAATTGTGTGAGAATGAAACTGAATATCATAGAATATACAGAAAGTGTTCTATATCTTAATCGTACACTAAAGAGAGTTCGTATTAGAATTAAACAACGATCGAGAAAGCAAGACAAACAGCGCCCGCAAAGCCGAAAACCCGCACGACAGCATTGCCTACGTCGGCGTTATTGACTGCTTGTGAGTGAATCAAGCGAAATTTCAAGACATCGGGAGTGGTCAACTCTCGAACGTCAAGCAGCCTTGAATCGTTACAGTTGTTTATACCAGACTGAACGTTTATCTGTTTTGGCAACTGTTATATATGTATAAACAATCAGTTAGTCTTTTTGTAACATCACCTCTACCTTTCAGTGTATAATAATCCGTTCCCCAATCTTTATTTAGTTTCTAGGTCCTTATTAAAAGACTAGGAATTTTTTCCGTGTGTTTCAGATAAAGTGTAGGCCTATAATCTCAAGTAAAAAAAAAATATATATTAACGCTTTACTTAATGTTATGTTTTATTTGAAGAACATATTATTTACTTCCGCTATGCTCATAAGTTGATCAATATATAAGATGCTTTATTTCAGAATATTTTTTTTTTCTATTTATATAACCATAGGCTAGGTAATACCTGATAATTGAACAAGAACATTTTGATAACTATGATACTGTTTCGTTTTGTCTTTTTGTATCAATTAAACATCTCTAATACGTTCAAGACATCTGGAGTAGTCAACTCTCGGAAGTCAAGCAGTCTTGAATCGTCACAGCTGTTTATACCAGGCTGAACTTCTATCTGTTTTGGTAACTGTTATATATTATGTATAAACAATCAGTTAGTCTATTTTAAATATCACCTCTACCTTTCAGTGTATAATAATACGTTCCCCAATCTTTATTTAATTACTAGGTCCTTATTAAAAGGCTAGGAATTTTTTTCCGTAGGCCTATGTTTCAGATAGAGTGCACGATCTCAAGTAAAAAAATTAATATATTAACGCTTTATTTAACGTTATGTTTTATTTGAATGACATATTTATTTCCGCTATTCTGATAAGTTGATCAATATATCTGCAGTGCTTTGGAAAAGTGACACAAGTCAGTTTCCACAAAACTTTTTTGATAATTTATTGACAACTTACGGAACATCTGCTCGCTTGGAAAAATATACATAAGTATAACTCCCATTACAATAATTCATACAGAAAAAAATTCAAATCGACATAAACCAATGTAAGTTGTCAATAAATTATCAAAAAAGGTTTGTGGAAACTGACTTATGTCACTTTTCCCGAGCACTGCAGATATGAGAGAATTTATTCCAGAATATTTTTCTTTCTATTTTATATTTCTATGATATCTATGGATGCTATGCATAGACATTTCGCTAGCCCGCGCTACGAGCGTGCTAAACTAGCCCCGGCTATCGAGTGATTACTTGTACAGGATTCATATCATATAGGATCGCTTACACTGGTTTATGAATACGAAAAACGTTTGTTCGCTGATCACCCACCAGAAACCCGCGCTAAGAATGTGTATGAAAATGGCCCTTAGATACTGTTTTTTTGTCTTTTTGTATCAATTAAACATCTCTAATTCATTTATTTCAATGGTGTACTGTATGTTATTCAAAGTTACGAAATCTTTCCAAGCCGACCAAATGCTATTTCGAGAATGTTGAGCAAGATTCGAAGCGCACGAGAGTTTCGAGACCATACTCGAAAGACAAGTGCAATGGACACAGTGAGCGAGAGCGGCAGTTAGTTTTGTTCATCTCTACTTAGTATCCAGACCGGTCCCAGGTAGTTCACTTTCTGGCGGTTTATATGACGGTAGTATGGAACGTCCGTTCCGAGGAAGATAAGCGGTAGAGGGTGCGTGCAATGGGACCAATCTGTACAGGGAAGGTGAACGGACCTGTCCATATGCCGGCGTGTAACCACTCGCCGTCCGCCAACAGATATGTTGCTCCGCCCATTTAGTAGAATGTTTTGAGTTCAAAGAAACCAGCAAAACAATGCAACGTGGTCGTGATCCATATTTAAGTGACAAGAATGAAAGCCTCCGCATACAGGTAAAGAGATGGTTTCCAAGAGCCACACATGTCCTGCCAGGTAATGCGGGGACGAAATTTCGTTTCGAAGTAAAGACATCTCTTATGGACAATATGTTATGATGGTTTTTAATATGTCACGCCGCAATAGGCAAGCATCATGTTTAGGTAGAGCATGAAAGTCAAGGAATATCATTATACAGGAATGGGTATTTAAGAGTTGTTAATCCGTTATAAAAAGTGAATCTGATACAATGTTAATATACTGGGTATTCAGTTCAAAATGTGTCATGGCTCGCTGAATGTCGTCATGTGGCTAGTCGTTGAGCCAAGAGAATTCAATCTTCCTAAACTTTCGCAGTGGCGTATTATCTAAATGCGAGAGAAGTTGCCTAGCAAGTACGGCGTTCATTCTGAAGATTACTTACCGATACGTACGGTAACACCTGTAGTGGCAAGAATGTGAACTGTTTGGAAACACGTACTGAAGTGAGTTTTTTTTCTTACTGTCGGAATATGGGGAGAGGGTTAAGACGATTACTTACGTATTTGTTGACATTAGCTTGGACGGTCAACATGGACACGGAGCATTTTGATTTGTGTTGTGGAATGTTGCCGTACACAGCCGATGATAACAAATACCCTGCGTACGACTTGCCCGCGCAAAACACAGTTCGAAAGAGGTTATAGTAGCACACAGACTTTACAGACCGCTATCTGTTGCTACGACGTTCAAGTTATACCGTACACGTTCTCAAGTTCAGATTGAACGCCTTGATTAATAGGCAACTTCTCTGACATAAAAGCTGAAACTCGCTTCAAATCGCTGACTCACAACGTCATGACACAATTTGAAATGAACACCAATACTGGGTGTTCATTTCAAAGTGTGTCATGACGTCAATGTTGTGAGTCAGCGATTTGAAGCGAGTTTCAGCTTTTATGTCAGAGAAGTTGCCTATTAATCAAGGCGTTCAATCTGAATTTGAGAACGTATACGGTATAACTTGAACATCGTAGCAACAGATGGCGGTCTGTACGGTCTGTGTGCTAGCATAATCTCTTTCGAACTGTGTTTTGCGTGGGCAAGTCGTACGCAGGGTATTTGTTATCATCCGTTGCATACCGCAACATTCCACAACACAAATCAAATGCTCCGTGTCCATGTTGACCGTCAAAGTAAATGTCAACAAATACGTAAGTAATCGTCTTAACCCTCTCGCCATATCCCGACAGTAAGAAAAAAACTCACCTCAGTACGTGTTTCCAAACAGTTCACATTCCTGCCACTACCGGCGTTACCGCACGTATCGGTACGTACTTCCAGAGTCCATGGGTATCCACGGACTCTGCGTACTTCAGAATGAACGCCGTACTTGCTAGGCAACTTCTCTCGCATTCAGGTAATACGCCTCTGCGGAAGTGTAGGAAAATTGAATTCACTAGGCTCATCGGCTAGCCACATGACGGCATACAGCGAGCCATGACACACTTTGAACTGAATACGCAGTAGTAGATGACGTATCATATTATGAATAAATACAAATAAATAAATCAGTCAATCAATAAATGGACAAATGAGCAAGCAAATAAATAAATAAATATGTATGTAAAATAAATAAATAAATAAATAAATAAATAAATAAATAAATGTAAGGGCGGCAATGAACCTCCATGTTTTCTAAAAGTCATTGTATGAAGTCATTATTAATATTATTATTATTATTATTATTATTATTATTATTATTATTAATTTGAAAAAAAAATTGGACACAAATGGAATCAGGTTTGCATAGGAAATATGCAATAATTTTCACATTCTTATATGTCCTGAAGAAATGAAAAATTCTTAAATACTAACTATTTTTAATTAATACTAAAAACGAATACAGAAAATGAACATAGTTTCGAAGTAACAGCATAAGATCGAATACCAAAATTAATAATCCATCATAGAGATAGTTCAAGATGAAATATTTGGGAGCACAAGTTAGAACATATTCAATCAATTTAATTTTCATAATGTCATGTGACGGGAACAAGTCTAACAGAACTTAACCGAGTGCGTGTTATTCTCCAAAGTAGAAAGTCAATGTGCTGCCAATTATTATGCTAACAATGAGCTAAATTTCAATTAAGGTTTTACACAAAATTAAATAACAATGCCCAAAAATAAAGTGATAACATCTCGTGATAGTGAGTAAAGAAGCTGTGCCTTGTATTAATGTTGTGGCAGAATTTCTTACACAACAAGCTATACACTTTAATAAAAGTCCTTAACGAAGGGTACGTTGCTAGGAAACCGATCATTAGTGAGAGTTTAATGAGAAAGAAGCGGGTCACTAGGTGTAATCGACAACGATAATTGAGACTAGTACGCCCATGTTGAAGCCACCCTTACTGTAACTAACTACAATTTCATGAACCAAGTTCTGCCTTATTATTTCCGGAATAACAAGTAGGAGTAATGAAAACAAAGACATCACGCACGCCCACGACGGAAGGTGTATGCTAAATAATGTTGTCAGTTGATGTAAGAAAGCAATAAATGGCAGCAGATGTCATGTCTGCAAGGATATTAAGTGGTATGATATGGATAAAAATAAAGGAAAACCAAAACTTATATTTGCCACAGATATGGGACCATAGTGCACATCAACATTTCGGTCAGAGCCAGGAATAATTGGAAAGTTTACTGATAAATTTGGTTCTTTCTTACTTACTTAGTGGCTTTTAAGGAACCCGGGGGTTCATTGCCGCCCTCACATAAGCCCGCCATTGGTTCCTATCCTGAGCAAGATTAATCCATTCTTTATCATCATTTGACTCTGTTGACATGGAGCTACTATTAACTAAACTTCGAGTGTTAAATTTTTCTGACAGCGTTATCACCTGGATGTGCTCCTACCTCACTGGCCGCCAGCAGCGTGTTGTCTTTAATAATCGGTTCTCCTCCTGGCAGAGAGTGGAGTCAGGATTTCCCC
Organism: Periplaneta americana; assembly: GCF_040183065.1. Taxonomy (NCBI): domain Eukaryota; kingdom Metazoa; phylum Arthropoda; class Insecta; order Blattodea; family Blattidae; genus Periplaneta; species Periplaneta americana. Next base: position 99,175,507 of record NC_091133.1, read on the forward strand.
AGGGTTCGGTATTGGGTCCATTGTTTTTCTGTCTCTATATTAACGATATCGCCAAGTCATTTAAATAGTGCAGATATCATATTTATGCAGATGACGTTCAATTATACATTTCCGCCAGTCCTGATAGACTAAGTAACTGTATTAATAGACTCAATAAAGATCTCGAATCCGTTTCATCTTGGTCTCAACAATTCGGACTTAAATACAGATAAATCACAGGCTATCTCATTTTCGAATAAAAGATTAATCCCCGATATTAATAAGCTCAACATTCCTCCCGTGACTCTGAATAAAGTGATCATTCCATTCAGTTCAACTGTAAAAAACCTGGGAGTTCATTTTGAATCTAACCTTACCTGGGACACGCATATCAAACACACATGCAAGAAAGTATTTTCCACTCTTTACTCATTAAAAAGATTGTACCACTATCCAGCTAAATTAAAGCAGATGCTTGTACAGACTCTTATTATGCCTCATTTTGATTATTGTGACGCTTTATTCAGTGATCTCGGGGTGGATTTATCCCAGAAACTGCAACGTGTTCATAATGCGTGTGTTTGTTTCATTTGTAATGTCCGCTACTACGATCACATTTCGCCTTCTTTCGATAAATTATTGTGGCTCAGGTTAAATGAGAGGAGAAAGTTACATTCCCTTTCTCTCTTATACCGAATTTTGCACACCTCTACTCCCTCTTACTTATCTGTCCGATTCCACAGTCTTTCTCGGTATCATAACTTAAATACTCGGTCACAATATGATAACACGCTAGAAATACCACTCCACACATCATCTCTTTATTCTTCATCTTTCACTGTTGCTACTTCTCGTCACTGGAATTCTCTGCCGCCTGAAGTCAAGGGCTGCCGAACTTTAATTTCCTTTAAATGTAAATTAGAAAAGTATCTTATGATGAGTTGCCAGACCTAACGTGTTGCAAATGTGTTCCACTGTATTTATTATTATTTTTTTCTTATTTTTATTATCTAAATCGTGTTTATTTATCACTTAATGCCAATATGTATCCCACTGTGTTGTTGTTTGTTATTATTAATCTATTTTTTGTGTACATTTCATTCAATTGTCTGTTTCTGATTTAATTATGTAAATCCTATTTAATTGTAATCTAATACTAATATGTATACTAATGTGTTTATTTTTATTTTTACTGTGTTCATTTTTCTTTTTTTTATTGAATTATCGGCTTCTGTTTTTATGTGATTCGCATTTGATTCTAACAAATTAATATGTATTTCACTATGTTTATTTTTATTTTATGAGGTAAATTTTATGTAACTACCTCTTTTGATCTCATTATATAATCAGTATGTAATTACGTAATTCTGATCAAGTTTTATGATCAACTGTGTAAGCAAGTTTTAATCCTGGTTGAATGTAAGAGAAGGCCTTAAGGCCTTAACTCTGTCAGGTTAAATAAAGCCATTATTATTATTATTATTATTATTATTATTATTATTATTATTATTATTATTATATCCCACCTCCCTCAAATCCATTTTAATATTATCTTCTCATCTACGTCTCGGCCTCCCTAAAGGTCTTTTTCCCTCCGACCTCCCAACTAACACTCTATATGCATTTCTGGATTTGCCCATACGTGCTACATGCCCTGGCTATCTCAAACGTCTGGATTTAATGTTCCTAATTATGTCAGGTGAAGAATACAATGCGTGCAGTTTCTGTGTTGTGTAACTTTCTCCATTCTCCTGTAACTTCATCCCTCTTAGCCCCAAATATTTTCCTAAGAACCTTATTCTCTAATACTCTTAACCTATATTCCTCTCTCAAAGTGAGAGTCCAAGTTTCACAACCATAAAGAACAACCGGTAATATAACTGTTTTATAAATTGTAACTTTCAGATTTTTTGACAGCAGACTGGATGATAAAAGCTTCTTAACCGAATAATAACAGGCATTTCCCATATTTGGTGTGTTGATAAGCTTCAGGGCTTCTACCGCGTTGTCTTGTTGTTATTGGCTGACGTTTCGACCGCTGTGTTGTGGCCATCTTCAGAGCAGTTGTTGGATAAGGAAATAATCTGCCAGCTCTTATATATATATATATATATATATATATATATATATATATATATATATATATGATTTAGTCTCGATGGGGTGAGTACTTGCTATGATAGGTCATAGGTTCTCCTTCTGGCATCTGATTGGTCCTACGTTGTCCAATCCGGTTGAGGTCTGTATGAAGGGGAGTATTCATATTAAATACTGGCCCTCATATTTCCCATATTTATTCTGTGTTTAATTTCCTCCCGAGTATCATTTATATTTGTTACTGTTGCTCCAAGATATTTGAACTTCTCCACCTCTTCAAAAGATAAATTTACAATTTTTTTTATTTCCATTTCGTACAATATTCCCGTCACGAGACATACTCATATACTTTGTCCTTTCGGGATTTACTTCCAAACCTATCTCTTTACTTGCTTCCAATAAAATTCCCGTGTTTTCCCTAATCGTTTGTGGATTTTCTCCTAACATATTCACGTCATCCGCATAGACAAGCAGCTGATGTAACCCGTTCAATTCCAAACCCTCTTTGTTATCCTGGACTTTCCTAATGGCATACTCTAGAGCAAAGTTAAAAAGTAAAGATGATAGTAGATCTCCTTGCTTTAGCCCACAGTGAATTTGAAACGCATCTGACAGAAACTGATCTATACGAACTCTGCTGTACGTTTCACTAAGACACATTTTAATTAATGGAACTAGTTTCTTGGGAATACCAAATTCAATAAGAATATCATATAAAACTTCTCTCTTAACCGAGTCATATGCCTTTTTAAAATATATGAATAACTGTTGCACTGTAACCTTATACGTCCATTTTTTCTCCAGTATCTGTCGAATACAAAATATCTGGTCAATAGTTGATCTATTACGCCTAAAACCACACTGATGATCCCCAATAATTCCATCTACATAAAATTGGTTCATGAGCTCTAAATTTACAATATGAAGAAGAAATCGAAAGAAATCAAGTTAAGAACTTTTAACATGCAAAAAAATCCATTGCCGCAGGCGGGCTTTGAACTTGCGAACCTATTAGCTAATAGCAAGCATGGTAACCAATACACTATCGAGGACAACAGGATGGACGGAGATGTGTAAGAGAAGTAACTGAAACATATCAGAGCAAATAACAAGATTACGCATTTATTTCGTCTTGTGTCATGATTATGTGTTTATAATATAAATTTATTACGATTTTTATGATAAAAGTTTGAAAGAGCACATTTATAAATTTGTTCAATATTAAATATGTTAAGTTCAGAATAAATTAATTTAGATCGATAATCAAAACGTTTCTTCAAACAAATTTTAATTATTCGCTTTTGTAGTAAATTTAATTGACTAAGATTAATTTTAGTACTTCAACCCCAAACAATAATGCCATATTGAATAATAGACTGAAAAATGGCCAAATAAACATTTCGTAGAACTCTAATGGGTAGTAGCATCGAATATTAACGAATTTACAAATTGTTTTACGAAGCCTCTTACTAAGATAAGTAATGTGATGAGGCCATTTTAAATTTTGATCAATAATTATACCCAGATATTTGACATTATGTGGCTTCTTTTAATGTGGACATCAACAACTTTTGGGATCTAAACAGTTTTCACTGTGTATTATTAGTCTATATTCATTGCAGTTGTTAACGAAAAAAACTAAGGCTGATTTAGATATATTTAAAGAAAGGAAATTGAAATAAAGTCATTTCTTAAGGGTACATGAACGACCACAAATATTATCAGAAAATCCAGGCTCTAAATTTCTAAAATGTTATAAGGAAATTAACTCACAATTGGACAAAAATTACAAGATACCACAACAAGACTTATTAGAACTTAAATATCTGATAAAAGTGTAAAAAAGGTTACTAATAATATTTTAAAAAATTTACTTTTTACTTTAAATTAAATTTTCCAAAATTTGACAATTTTCACACATATTAGACTATTTCATAACTTCACAACCATTAGATATAGAATTCTGAAATTTTGTACATTGATTTAACATGCATTACGCAAGAGGCAGATTACAATAATGCCCCATTTCTTTAAAAATAGAAAAATTAGGTCACAAAACATTACGTAAATTTTAATATATAGGACAAATAAAAAAAATAATTGTATTAAAATAAACAACTCTACATGTCTCAGAGTAGTCTACCTTTCACAAATAAGTGTTTATTACATACAGGAAAAATATTAGAGATGTAAGTGAGACCATACCAATGTTATGTAACTGCAGCATTTTTTTTTTTTTTTGTTATTTTCATACTCTGATAAAACCGGTTTGAGAAATATTATTAGTAGCATTTTTTAAACATTTATCAGATATTTAAGTTCTAATAAGTCTTGTTGTGATATCTTGTAATTTTTGTCCAATTGTGAGCTCATTTTCTTATAAAATTTTAGAAATTTAGAGCCTGGATTTTCTGATAATACTTGTGGTCGTTCACGTACACATACCCTTAACAATATTAGTAACTATATTAGCATTTCTACAGGGACATCAATTTATTTTTACTAACATTTTTAACATTAACCTGGCTATAGTCGGGAACACTGTTACCCCCCTTCCATTACAGGAGTTTGGAGTTGCTAGTGCAATATGTAAACAAATCATTTTACTAGGTATAGGAGGAGAGAAAAGTTGTGTATCTATTTATGTTACAAGGAAATATAGTATTACGATTTTCAGTTTGGTCATTACTTTACAGTATTTTATCAAAAAACAGTAGAATAGTAACAATTTTTTTTTCACAAACTCAAGTCTTCAGGCGGTTATATATATTATGTAATGTCTACTTTATTCAGCATATTACTAACCTAATTTATTCCTGAGAATTTTGTGAGCACTTCCATAAGAAACCCTAATTTCTACAGCTAACTTCTTCACTGACTTATTAGGACATCGCTGCATCCTTTCTCTAGCATCTTCTACAGCATCTTCTGTCACCTTTGTTGGCCATCTTACACTTTTCTTCCTTTCTGTACACTCTGTTGCTTTAAATTTATCTACCAGATTAATGACATTTCTACGAAAATATTCCGTAATGATATAATCAGGAAAGCGCGAAAAAAAAAAGAAAAACTGTTGTTCACATTCTGTTATATTGTAATGCCAGTTTCCAGCATACCTACTAACAGTAAAACAAAACTTTTGTTTAAATAATGCTGTTAAGTACCTTACCGTATTATAGGGTACCGTACTTTCGATAACTCTAATCTTCACTTGTGCTCAGTCCACATAGATAAATTCAGTTATGCTACACACCATACTTGTGTGAAAATAAGCTTCAATAATATAAGCTTTTTCTTCTATAGAAAATACAACATATTTGTGAAACACACTGTACTCTGTACTGTTTACTTCACTGCTAGCAACAGCGACTGTAAGTTTGTGTGGCTGACGTTAGCAAGAACATTAGTGAAAGGGGTGTGAGTCAAGTACATTTAGAAACGCAGGTACAATAAAAATTGAAGTAAAAATAAAATGATGTCCCTGTATGTTCGATATTAGAAAACAATGAATGAATGAGTGAGTGAGTGAGTGAGTGAGTGAGTGAGTGAGTGAGTGAGTGAGTGAGTGAGTGAGTGAGTGAGTGAGTGAGTGAGTGAGTGAGTGAGTGAGTGAGTGAGTGAGTGAGTGAGTGAGTGAGTGAGTGAGTGAGTGAGCGAGCGAGCGAACGAACGAACGAACGAACGAACGAACGAACGAACGAACGAACGAACGAACGAACGAACGAACGAACGAACTTGTTCAGGATTGTTATTAGTAGAATATTGATTATTTTAATTTTTGTGAATAAATCGTGAAGAGTTCATTATTTTCCAAAAATAGTTATGTTTTTGTCAGTACTGAGTTTCGGAATAAGGTCGTGATGCTGGAATTGGAGATTCGATGCCATCGCATAATAAACTCTACTCGTATGTTTTGTAACTTATTGAGCAACTCCAACTGTTGGCACAGAACAGGAGATCTAATACTCGAAAGCAGGCAAACAATTCTACTGAATTGACAATCATGATAATTAAATCGTCGTCATTAATCCTGCTGTTCACTATTGTTATCTAGCCTCTGAACTACATCATGCCTCAAACTGTTACGTGTGTTACTCTAGCTGACGAGTTCTGAAGCTATTGCTTTAAGCGCTTTCCAAACGAATTGTTTCCAAAGCTCGTAACAACTTCAGAAAAATTGAGAGTATGCAGTGATTAATGTACCACAGCTTCGCTGTAAATAATGGAAGAAATGATCAATCGACCAACAAAGAAATGAATAAATCAATTGTCAATAAATAAATAAACCTATCAATCAATAGACAGATGTGTAATTTGCTTTCGTTCAGTTTTCAACGCGTAGTCATAAAACAAAGTCTGGCCGAAAATAAAGTGTACTGAAACTCATACACTAAAAGCTCTAGTGTAGCACTACTATACTCCAGATATTCTTCATATCGATGCTGGAGCTTTACAAACATTAGCGTAATTGTGTCCTTTGTTATATTGCCCAGCTGAAATGAAACATCAGACATATTGCTTTCAAAAATTTCAAAGGACTGTATAGCTGAAGCAACGTTCCATTACAGTGGTCAAAAAGTAAGCACCCAGTACAGGCCTGCAGAACTCGCAAGTAGGGGAAATATGACGTCAGCCTCACTCCACGTCTATTGGGGATGATCGACTTCCGCCGCGAGAATGAATATTGATGCAGCCGAGCGTAACTAGAACGCCGTGACCGCACAGGTAGAAAAGGTGAGTGGGGTAAGAAAGGGGAGGAAAGCAGTCGCTCTCAAGAGCTACAGTTCTGCATGTCTGACCCAGTGACTCTGGTTCGCAATTCAAGTGGCCAGAGCTCGAACCCCTCCACCAATAATCTCCCTCATTTCATCTATCATCTTCAATAATTAAAAACAAGCTGGGATAAAGTCTTTGGGTAGTATGGGTTTTCGAAGTTGATACAGAATGGCTTGGGGTTCCGGGTCTAGGGCTTATCGGGTATTAGTCGGAGGATGGGACCTGGCTCTGTTAGAGCTAAACAGGATGGCCCATCTGTCAGCATCGTATCCACGAATTCCGCCCGGACCATCTGTCGGACTTGCATAATCATTGCATAATAAGGCGAACAATGGGCTAATATAAATCTTAACACTCCATCGGTATTACATGTTGAAGTCATAGCTGTGGATGTAGGAATAATATTCAATAACATAGACCCGTCCAAAAGGCTTATAATTGAGTTTTCTCATACAAGGTTGACATGGTATATTCGTAGGCCTATGATGGTAGGCCTGAAGATCGGAAAGTAACTATAACGTGAAGTTCCGTTTTCCGTATTGATTTGGAGTACGGAAAGAAGTAAAATTCGATATAATATGAAACAAATATAATATAATGTGAGTACAAATATAATTACAATATTTTATAAATATGTTGACTGAAACTGAGAAAATGTTTATAACAGCAAGGTCTAACAAACATTTTCAAAAGAGGAGGATTATATAAATGTGATGTTTATTTAGATCTTTCTCTGTACAAAATTATGCAGTCATATAGAATATGATAAACAGTCTGTAATGTTTCTTTACATTTGTAGAGTTAAATATTTTCGTTATTAATAATGTTTAAAATTGGAATTAAATGTAGCATGACCTCATAGATCAGTGGTCGTCAGCACTCACTGAAATGGGTAGAGTGCATAGAGGATAAAGAACTCTGCTCCGTCGTGCACAAGGGATAGAGAGACAGCATACCCGCAGCAACCACAATTGCACGCTAGGGCAGTGTCTTGTCCGCGGGTAATGGACGCTAGCTCGAGCGTGCAGTGTTTTGATGACCGCTGTCATAGATTTTGAGTCGTTTGCCAGTCGTTGTTGATTCCTCTCATAGGAGACAGAGGAGAAATACAGGAAAACTTGTAGGTAAACTTGCAAGTCTCAGCTAGTTTCAGTCTCCTTCAAATCGTTGGGAATTTAAACAATCTTACAGAAGTGGACTACAATTCCTTAAACAAACCATGATGATGATGATGAGGATTATTCCCTCGGAGTTGCGTTCGGGCGCGGGTGCGTTTCCCGCTTGGGCTGAATACCTGGTTTGGTTTTTTCCGAGGATTTCCACAATCATAAGGCAAAAGCAAGGTAATCAATGGCGAATCCTCGGCCTCATCTCGCCGAATATTATATCGCTATCACTAATTCCATCGACGCTAAATAACCTAGTAGTTGAAACAGCGTCGTAAAATAGCCAAGAAAAATAAAAAAAATCCTTCCCTCTTCATGGGTCCTTCTTGGTTGCTTCTTCCTCTTCGCCTGACATTGTGATATAATTTTGATATATTATCTCCTGGTTTAGTTGCCTCATAAGTGTACCTTATTGGTGAAGTTAAGACCTGTCTTCGGACAGTTGACTAATCAACAACATATACATATATTCAATCGATCGAAACGTTATATTCATTTTGTTTCACAATTTATTATTTTATGCATAATTGCATCTATTTTCAATTTGTAACATTTTTGTTTTGTTTATAATCTGGAGAGAGTAGGACTATTCTTCTCTTCATTTAATATTTTAGTTTGTCTCGCTCCTAATTCCTGATATTATGCTTTCAATTACTACTATGTCTGAGGTTGCGCTGCTATATAAAAGCGTATAGATTGCAGTCGTAGTTGCCTCATTGGTTACATTTGCTAAGTACGTTATCTATTATTCATGTTATATTTGTAATCATTGCATATTCCCTGTGATATGTAATGTAGCTATCTATTATTCCTGGTACTCATTTTATAACAGAGATGTAAATAGTGAAGTACATAAATTAGTTCAGTATTTAAGAGATAATGGGCTAGTCGTCTTCCATTAATAATTAAATAACGAACACAAAACGTTAAGTACAAAATCAATAAGCTATAGCAGAAAGTTTCAGAAATAAATGACTACATACTCTTCGCTAGTGTAATTGTACTGCATTCTAAATTATTTTCCTCAGAATCTGTAAGTCTTTTAGAAATAAAAACTCCCATGATTAATGTACAGAAGTGTCAAAAAGAACCGGACAGACGGAATAATCAAAGTCCCCGAAATAAGCCACTGCGCATGCCACGCACGCATTCACAAGATAGCGAGTGATCTATTGAAATTGTTGTAGTTTCGACTGCTGACGTAGCCCATTTCGAAAGCCATTAGAAAATAAGCTGGTGAAATTCATGTTCTGGGAATAATGAGTTAATTAAGCAGTGAAATATCGCTGCAATCGAAAAGTATTGGGAATAAATTTGAATAAGGAGCAAAACAAGTTTCCTTCGGAGGCAGGATTCGAACCACGAAAGTCTTAGTTACCAGTCTATCGTGCTGTCACTGTGAACAAGGCTCTGAATTCAGCTACAAGGGTCGGTCCGGTTTCTTTTTGCCACTACTGTACATTATCAGCACATATCTAAATAACTTTTGTTTTTTAAAATCCGAAAGTATTTTTTTTTAATTATGAGAGTGTTTTAATTATTTTGTTTAGCCTAGTAGCTTTTACATGATAACATGGAAGTACTTACATTACTTTGGCATGCATGTGTATTTTCGTATGTGAGCAACATACTCTGAAATTTTTAATGTACAATATATAGTTTATTTTTAAAATAATACGGATCAAATTCTTTATAAAAATAGCAAATTAAATTTGAAAATAAAGAAAAGTAATTTTTGAACTGACATGTTAAGATTTTTACTACTGTCAACACCTTTGGAAAAACGGTTAGAGCGTCTGGCCGCGAAACCAGGTGGCCCGGGTTCGATTTAGGTGTGTGCATTGCTAGATTGATGAATATGGAATAGAGTTTTCAGGAGAGGCCGCTATGAATCAGCACTGCGACATTTCACGATATTTTGCAGTAACCTTCAAGCTAGACACATTCCTAAATCAACGCCGGCTGACTAGGCTGACGTCCGGTCGGGGCAAGTTACCTGGTTGAGGTTTCTTCTTGGGTTTTCCCTCAACCCAATATGAGCAAATTTTGGGTAACTTTCGGTGCTGGACCTCGGACTCATTTAACCGGCATTATCTCCTTCATCTCATTCAGACGCTAAATAACCTGAGCGTCGTAAAATAACCTACTAAAATAAAAAAAAGGATTTTTATTTTATGTTGTAGATAGTATGTTTACTAAAATTTCTTGAGACAAGAATTATATCAGTAATACGGTATATTATGTAGAAGTTGCTCGGACGACTGAAATACTACAAAAACTTTAACAATTAAAAAAATGTTAATTAAAAAAAAATTAAAATTGCTTAGTGATGTGCAGATAGATTCAGCATGCCAATTTTTATTTCGAAAAATCCATTAACCATGAGGAAAAGAAATATTGAAATATAGTACATTATACTAGCAAAAGGTAGGCTATACCTTCCCCTTAATATTGATTCTTTTGATGGTTCAAAAATCATTTTTGAATCTATTGACTTTGTGAGGACAATTCTGAAAGACTGCCATAGATCATCTGTTACAATCTATTATTGTGCGGTTAACAAAGGAAAATTTTGCCACGTCTGTTCTTTGTTTTCTGCATTTAAACTTCATAATATGAACAGCCCTGCCTAAGAGCGTATTCCGAATCTCAGCGCTGAGCAATCTGATGGTAACACAGTGTTCCGAATTTCACCGATGGTGACACTGATGCTCCACCGGTGTAGCACCGGTGCCATCAGCTTGCAGAGGTGGTGGCAGTCTCCATCAGCCGCCATCAGTGAATCTGATTGGTTCTTGTATAGGGCGGGAATTAGCAGACGAATGACATCGTGCACTGTTGTGTCATGGCGGTGTGTTCTGCTTTAGTTCTGCTGTATTGTTTGTAATGAGCACAACGTAAAAACAATATGTTAATGGCTTATGAGCGAACATGTCAACGGACCAGTTATTACTACCGGTTCAAGAAATAAATTGTTTATGCTCTCTTTTCTTTGAACGAGATGGCAGTACGGAAATTTCGCAAAATTTTGCTACCGTAGCACAGACAACAACTTATACAGTCGCCATGACAGCCATCGATCCTTCCAGCAGTTTTGTTCCTTATTCGCTGCAGCGTGACGTCATTGTTGCCCACCGGTCCGGTGAGATTCGGAATACGCTGTAAGTATGATGGTGTCACTAAGCTAGTATGATGATGTCATCATTCCATATCATTCCCCGAACACCGGCTAGCGACGCACGAAGGGGGCTGGTCTAGGAACCAAGGAACGAGTGGGGTGGCTTGTTCGAAACCTGAGTACGTACCGAACATTAGCCTAGTCAGCCGGCGTTGATTTAGGAATGTGCCTAGCTTGAAGGTTACTGCAAAGCATCGTGAAATGTCGCAGTGCTGATTCATAGCGCCCTCTCCTGAAAACTCTATTCCATATTAATCAATCTAGCAATGCACACACCTACCCATTCATCCATGCATTCCCCCATAAAGCTTACAATGAACCTAGGCATGCCATTCCTGCCTGCATCTTCCCACACACACATTTTCTCATACAGACATTCACAAACTTATTGACTCATATAATCCTGCGTCCATTAACTTTACATCCATCCACTCACCCGTGCTCCTGTATACTTATCTAACAGCCCATAAAACTATACAGTAAACCACTCGCCCGTCCGTCCGTCCGTCCTTCCATCCGTAACTTTTAATTGCAATAAAAGCTAACATCAATATTTATTTATCCATTTACTCATTTACTCACTCACGTATTAGTTCATTGATTGATTGATTGATTGATTGATTGAGTTATGTATATATCACGAATGGACAATCTTTTTGGGTTTGATTGCTACTTTTTAATTCAGAAATTGTTGACTGATAATTAAACTAATAATGTAGACAAATATACGAAAAAGTCAATACCATGAAACTGACATGACTTAGTATTTAAGTAACTATAGTCGCGACGGTATTATTTCCGGCGTAACTCCGCCTCTTTGCTTACGTCTTAGGAAGTGAACGCTCTATAAAGTCTAGGTAAGAAGTATCGTTCGCCATGTTTGTTCTTTCGTTCCCGAGCTACCATACGAGGAATCTATTTGCCACACCGTTAAACATTATCATGTCGTAGCTCCTATGATAATAAATCAAACGCACTGTAATTCAGCAAATAATTGAGCGGCAAATAACGTGCTTCGTGTGCTTTCTGCGAACGCCAACGAAAGAGCCAAAATGGCGGGCGATTATATTAAGTATTTATCGAGCCTTAAGAAATGAATAACGTCTTCATAAGCGAATTACAAGACGCACACGTTTAAATGTAGCCGACCTGCAACGCGATTGGCTGCCGGAAATTAGAGCGACGGGACTATAAAAGCATAATTTTTACTATTTTTTTTTTTTACTGAGCGAGATGACTCATGCGTTTTGCATGGGACTCGCATTCGGGAGGACCTGGTTCCATTCCTGACTGTGGTTTTCTACAGTTCCTTAGGCAAATGCCAAGTTGAAATTTTCATTGGCACGGTCCATTTACCTTCCCCTCCCGTGTATAAAATAATTTAGATTTCATATCATTCATCTTCTTCCTGTCTTCGTCCGCTTACGGGAGGGGGCGTCCTCTCCGCAACCGTTCCTGGGTTCCCAGCCTTCCGCAATATCTCTGCCAGGATTCATTCCTTAAGAGCACTTCCAAGGGCGCTTCGACACCTTGGAAGGGCCGTTGGAATGGATCCTGTGCTGCTTGGTCACCTAGGCGGTATGAAATTAGGGCGGGAGGGGAGGGGTCCCCCATTGAATGAACGGATGACGGGTTACATGCGGTCGGTGGGCTGGTGCACCTCATCCTTAATCATCCCATAAAATTCGGAATGCATAATAGGCCTCAGTATGGCCGACGTGCAAAGGGCCGTCTCTAATCCGCCCCTAGCCACCGTTACCTAACCTAACCTATTACTTTTTATTATTTTTTTCCTTCAAAATATTCACATGTTATCATCAGGCACTTTGTACTGCAGACCATCTAAAAAGACGTGTATGGCTTATTTGAATTTACACTTTACATGTCCAGATTTATACATAGTTTTCATCCCACCTCTGAGGTTCTGGCTGATATGTGCAGTCTTAGAAAAAAAGATATCCCAGAAAGGAGGCAGTGCGAGTGATCGAAGAACGTGCGACCTGGTTAACAAGAGAAGAAATAATTGCGGTAATAAAATAAGTTTTTTTTCGTGGTATGTCTCCTTTCTGGAACTTATAAACTATCTGTGTGACAAAATACTGTACATCTATTATCATTATATTTCATTTGCCGATATGCGTCAGAGGAAGACACAATTAAGGCCATAGGACCTTTTCAATAAGACGAAAATAAAGTGTAGTTTTTCTTCTCCGTACGCATAGTTAACATCAAGTTATTCTCAAGACTTTCCCTAGACCAGCGCCGGGCATGAGAGCGGCTCCGTGTAGCCGGCCAGAGCTGCTCTCGCTCCGAAAGACACTTCAATTCAAAGCCTGGGCAGAATGCTCAAGCAGTGGCGGACTCACATTGCAGCTACCTTCCTTACATTAATATAACAAGAGCTATGGTTGTTCTATTCATTCAGTCTGTCAGTACATAATAGTTTATAAGGATATTATATCAGTCCATTGTACAGTACAGACTTTTTAACACTCTTATTAATTTAATGAAATAAACCACGCACGCGCACACGCACACGCACACGCACACACACAAATCATTAGGCTATATGCACAATGCCTTAACAATTACATAATGGTATTAATAATATAAACATATGTAATAAAGGATTTTAAATCAGAAATTTACTGTCCTTGTAAATTTAACGTTATATTATTGGCTAAGACCACACCGTACATGAGCCTGGCTCTTACGGTAGTGGCTAGAAACACTTTTGTTTTATAAATTTAATTTTTACTCACTAGCTAGCTAGTTAAATAAATGAAATAAACACTTACTTGCTTACTTACTTACTGGCTTTTAAGGAACCCGGAGGTTCATTGTCGCCCTCAAATAAGCCCGCCATTGGTCACTATCCTGAGCAAGATTAATCCAGTCTATATCATCATATCCCACCTCCCTCAAATCCATTTTAATATTATCTTCCCATCTACGTCTCGGCCTCCCCAAAGGTCTTTTCCCCTCTGGCCTCCCAAGTAACACTCTATATGCATTTCTGGATTCGCCCATACGTGCTACATGCCCTGCCCATCTCAAGCGTCTGGGTTTAATGTTCCTAATTATGTCAGCTGAAGGATACAATTTGTGCAGCTCTGCGTTGTATAACTTTCTCCATTCTCCTGTAACTTCATCCCTTTTAGCACCAAATATTTTCCTAAGAACCTTATTCTCAAAAACCTCAATCTCTCAAAGTGAGAGTCCAAGTTTCACAGTCATACAGAACAACCGGTAATATAACTGTTTTATAAATTCTAACTTTCAGATTTTTTGACAGCAGACTAGATGACAAGAGCTTCTCAACCGAATAATAACACGCATTTCCCATATTTATTCTCCGTTTAATTTCCTCCAGAGTGTCATTTATATTTGTTACTGTTGCTCCAAGATATTTGAATTTTTCCACCTCTTCGAAGTATAAATCTCCAACTTTTATAGTTCTATTTCGTACAATATTCTGATCACGAGACATAATCATATACTTAGTCTTTTCGGGATTTACTTCCAACCCTATCTCTTTACTTGCTTCAAGTAGAAAACACAATAACAAAATTAATAATAAACATTATCTTGCATCATTTTCTTTGTATGAATAAACTATTGTAACAAAATCGTACTTCTATCAGTCTGAAATCAATAAATATTTGCTATTGAAACAAAACTTTTTCAAACTCAATAACCAAAATAACTATGTGGTTGTTTTCCGAGACTTATGAGATCGTTTCATTTGCAGAAGTCGTTTAATGTTTGGAACAAATGAATTAGCCATGTTCAAAATATAATTTAGGTTTTCGTCTGACATATAGCTTCTCAGGCGGGCGCATCTTTAAAGTTCGCCATCCTACTACAGAGTCAACCACTGCAATGACAGCGAGTGACGTACAGTATGCAAACGTCACACCGCTCGGGAGAAATGCTCTTTAAAGTAAACAGCGCTCATTTCTCAGAATCATGTAATGTGCCCAGCCCTGGCCTAGACGAAGAACCGTCTCCATTTTCGTTCACAAAGTCGCGTACTCTATTCTGTCATGCTCTTGAGACAATTATGAGATTGTACTGACAAGTGAGAATAACATAATATTCACTTTGAAGGCGAATGTTTTTATACATTATTTTATGTTGTCATTGCAGATCACGTGATCACTGCCCGTAAATTTGCATTGCTTACGGTCGTGCAATGTTTCGTGTAGTTATTAAAAATACCCAACTTTTAACAAGCTAATTCCGCTATGTCTATTAAAACCAAAGAAACACACTAGGATAAAGTTTCATATCTAATTTAATTAAGATAAAGTTTAAGTTGCACTCACTTTAAGGTCTCACGATGCAGTGAAAAGTTGCAGAAGTTTTGGAACAGGAAAAACCAAGACCTGTCTTGATTCTGTAATAGAATAGAAATGCCATTTAAAACGATGTCATTTGTCAGTTTACAGGACTTGTAAAACTGCTCATCATTGTAAGATTTTAGTAGATTTTCATTCTCTCTAAAACATCTTCTTGGCAAGCTTTGTTCGTGTTGTGTCATCTTCATTTGTAACAAAATGTAAAACTCGATCGTCATCTAAAATAGCTGCCATTATTTCTCTCACAACTGACTTAGATTTTCCCAGGACCAGTTTCAGCCCAGTCTCAATGATATTCTGGAATAATATCTATCTGTCTATCTGTCTGTCTGTCTGTCTACCTAACCATATATTCACTCGTTTGTCTGTTTTTGTTTGTGTTTGCTTTCTTGTTTGTTTAATTATTTGCTTGTTCGTTTTCTTCACTTATTTGTTTGTTTACTCTTATTTCATTATTTATTTACTTATTTATTTATTTCATTATACATCTTGATCACACAACTTTTAACACTATCACTTCGGATATGTATTATAGGGCCTATCTGTTTCTCGTGTTAAATTCTATCGTACCTGGTTAACATGTTTCGGTCTGTTATGGACCTTCTTCAGAACTGGGTGTTGCTGGTCTTGGCGCCTTTTGTTTTGTTTCCTGTGGGAGAGTTTTTGTGTAGTGTAATGTGGAGTTAAAGAGTGTGTGTATTCTGAAATTGAGTTGTGTGTTGAGAATTTAAATTGGATGTGTTCTTGTGTGTCTGTATATTTCGTATTGCTCTAGATGTTTAGTTTCTGGCTTTTTTGTTGGATGTGTAGAATTTCCATGTCTGTGTTGATATCTCTGTAGGTGTGATTAGCATTTGTGATATGTTCTGCATATGTGGATGTGTTTTGTAAATTTGTTATAGCTGTGATGTGTTCTTTGTAACGTGTTTGAAATGATCTTCCTGTCTGTCCTATGTAGAAGTTGTTGCAGGTGTTACATTTGGGTTTGTATACACCTGTGTGGTTGTATTTGTTTGTATTGTTTGTGTTGAGATGGTTTTGTAGAGTATTATTTGGCTCTGTATGCGATGTTGTAATTTTTCATTACTAATTTATTTACTTTACTTATTTAATTATTTATTTACTTAATTACTTATTTATTTACTTAATTATTTCTTTATATTTATATATATATTTATTTATGTTATTCATTTAATCTGGTGGAGATAAACCATCAGGCTTTCTCTTTCCCTCTATCATGGGTTTACAAT
This sequence comes from Periplaneta americana, assembly GCF_040183065.1. NCBI lineage: Eukaryota > Metazoa > Arthropoda > Insecta > Blattodea > Blattidae > Periplaneta > Periplaneta americana. The sequence goes on from NC_091133.1 coordinate 99,192,314, forward strand.
TACAATATTAAGAATACAATTAACATTATAATTTGAAATATGTCTTCATAAATCTATTGATTTTCCATCTAAAGAATTGTTTTTAGACTTTAATGTACTTAACATAAGACAATCTCATAGTTATGAAACAAAAGGTATGAATTCTTTAAGATTGTTTGAAACAAAATGCAACATTGTTAGAGTATTTAATCATAGTAGTAATTTAGGCCCAAGAATATATAACAAATTTATATTTAAATACCCTAATCTTGTCAATTTTAGTAGTTCTAGTACTAAATTTAAAAAGTTATGTATGGATTTTATTAAAATTGAAAAATTGTAAATTTAAATTTATATATTCTAATTGCATAGTAGACATAAGACAAATTGTATTGTATACTCATTAATTTCAATTCACGAATCCGCCCTTGAGCACGAGTTCTACTCTTTGAGGGGCGAGCAAATGTTTTTCTGTATATATTATATTTTATGTTACAATTATTAGCAAAATAAATAAATAAATAAATAAATAAATAAATAAATAAATAAATAAATAAATAAATAAATAAATAAATAAATAAATAAATAAATAAATAAATAAATAAATAAATAAATAAATAAATAAATAAATAAATAAAATAATAGTACATTATGCAACGAGCCTATAATGATAGTAATTAAGAAGCGAGTATGGATGATTATGAAACGAGCGCGAGCGAGTTTCATAATTTTCATACGAGCTTCTTAATTACCATTATAGGTGAGTTTCATACGACTTTTTATGCTCGACCATATTTCTAACTTGACATTATTCAGATGTATACATTTTATTTGTATCTGACAAGATCGGAAGTGACCATGTTCTAGGTCGTGAATTGTGAGATGTGCGCAGACGCAAAAGTATTGATTTTTTTGAGGAACCATAATGTCATTGACCTTGTGTAATCCCGTTAAACTTGGTATAACCTTGATTATTGAATTCGACATTAAACACGAGATGGCAAATTGAATTTATTTGAATATTATTTACAATTAACGCTAATTATTATAGTAACAGAACATAACCTTCTGCGACAGTATTGGATTTCCAGCCTCCGTGACTTTTCGCTAATTCTCTTTCGATTGCATATCCGAGAACAATCGATACTTGCGGTTTTATAACGGTACAAAGCTGACTTGTTATTGACTGAACACTTGTAAGCTGAGTTTCCATTGGCTGAAAACACCTGTACTTTAATGAGTAGGTGTACTTTAATGAGATGCATTAAAGAACTGCTACCAGGTGTATAATTACTTCATTTCGGCATGGTCGAGCATAAAATAATATTACATTTACAACTACAATTACAATAGAAAACTAAGTAGGCCTGCTAAAAGATTACCTGATCCAAAAAGACTAGAAAATTTACTGTAGAAGTCAAGAAAATAAGTAAAGATTTTTTTTTCACTGAAGTACAAATTAAACCTAAAATAATTATAAAGGATTGAAATTACCGGATATTGAAGTATTTTGTGCTAGAATAAGATAACTATTTACAAGAAGCCATGTCTGAACGAGTCTCAATTACTGACCACGTTCCTAGTAAGTTTGCGTTTGAATTCAATTTTACGAGTATTTCGTCAGTCCCTAATGCTAGCGGATAGCGAATTCCGTTGTCTTGTCTTGGATCATCTCAAGCTCGTATAAAAAACTTGAATGTGCATACAAAGTCTGTGGCGATCACAACCTCAAAAACGGTCTCCAAAACGACTGTGAATTCGGGCCTTAGAAGTGTGTGCGATTAGGCAGGCAGACAGGCTAAGGAGCGCTGTTTAATTACAGCAGCACGAGGTGCACGCCGGGTTGCCGGCCGGCGCCTACACGTGCGGGCGACATTTCAACGTGACCAAAATTAACACGGGCACGTAATTGAATCGGGAGGGATTAAAATGCGAATTTGTGGGATTAAGTCACAGTTATAGAATTTTTAATTTCAATACCGAAGAAAGATTATGATACTCTGACTCTGATGGCCATTAGGTTCGCTGCCTCGCTTACAATGCAATGACGTGGACGATTAGTTACAATCCAGACTGAGGTTTAAAGCCGATGATTTCAAACATTACGCTGCACCACGCTTTAAAACTGAAAATGCACTGCAAATATAAATACGACACAGAAATCCCGTGCAAGTATAGTCCGACCATCGGATTTGTGCCCCCGTAAGATATGCAAACTGAACCCTAATTCCTTCTCAGCCTCGGTAATTCATTTCCCTCCCTGCATTCCTATCTCTCTCTTTTATATCTCTCTCCCTTTCTGTTCCCCACCATTCACAATTTTGGTCTTCTTGCGGGACAGTTTACAATATTTGCACTTGCAGTCCAGTGTTGTCAACTCAACATGAATACTGTAGCACGGAGTGGCAAAAAAAATATTATTAAGCAAGTACGTAATAGCATTTTGCGATGAATAGAAACAAACAGGTCAATATCTGTTCCCTATAAATCAGGCAACGAAAAGAGCAACTGACATCACAGGTGAGACATATTTTATTTCAATTGATTATATATTAAAATTACTTACTTAACTAATACTGATAATACAACATTTTATGTAATTTACAGAGACAGGTCAGAACTCCTAATAAAGAAAATCAGGAGAGAGGGAGTCTGTGCAGGAGATGAAAAGCTAGAATCACCAGAGAAGAACAGACCAAGGGAACTTTTAATTATTGTAGATGATATGAACCGATGTATTTTAGAAGAAAGATACAAGAATTTTATACCGTTCAGAAAGAAGTTTCAACATTGAAGAAATTACTGATGTTTGCAAGAGAAGTAATAATTTCCAAGGTTGGAGAGAAAAACTACGGAAAGTGATTCGAGACATGGATTTAGGTTTAAAAAATGTAGAAATACAAGATGTATTTTGATTGAAAGAAATGATATTGTAGCATGGAGGACCAGTTATTTATGACACCGTTTGACGGAAGTTTGGGAACATCCCTATTCGGCAAGGTTCGTGGCCTGCTGTTTGACGTGGTGGGAGGAATGCGGGTGGAATGGAGTGAGTACAGGCGTTAACTTTTCCAAGAACGACGACAGCGCTGAAGGGGCACAGAACCGATGGTCCGACAATATACAGCGGTCAATTTTACGCATCCCTATCATACAATTAGTCCCGCGCCGTGGCGTCGCGGTCTAAGGCATCCCGCCTAGGACTCGCGTTACGGAATGCGCGCTGATTCGAGTCCTCATGGGGGAAGACATTTTCTCATGAAATTTCGGCCAGTGTATGGGACCGATGCCCACCCAGCATCGTGATGCACTTGAGGAGCTACGATAGGTAGCGAAATCCGTTGCAAATGCCAGCTATAATGGCTGAGGGGATCATCGTGCTAACCACACGATACCTCCATTCTGGTTGGATGATCGTCCACCTCTGCTTCGACATGTGGGCGTGAGGCCAGCAGCCGGCTGGTCGGTCTAGACCCTTCACGGACTGTAGCGCCACGGATTATTACATTATTATTATTATTATTATTATTATTATTATTATTATTATTATTATTATCGTGCAATTAAAAATTTCTTGAGAGTTTCTAAATAACCTATTCGTCTATGGCAAAAAATCCTCGTAATTAATCCCAAACTATCCACAGTTGTGGCTGAAGGGTTAGCGAGTCTAACTCCGAACCCAGCGGTCCGGGGTTCGATTCCCAGTCAGGACGAGTTGCTTGGGTGAGGATTTTTCCCTCACGCCTATGGATGAATATCAGGTAATTTTATCAGGCGATTGGAACTCCACTCATCTTCGCCACTTCCTTTCCTCCCCCACCATCCTTTCCTCATCATCCCGTTTCTGGTTTTTCAGATCACTCTACCGGCGGCCTCCCGAAGCTGCTGACTCTCTCGACCGGCCTCCGAGGAATGTAGTTCAGCGATGTGGGATGGCTTCTACAATGGCACCCGAGGCGGATCTACTCGGAGGAGGAGTTTCGCCTCGGACCGACAGGGGGGCCTTGGAGGAATTTGCCGAAGCAGGAATGGTATATGGATTTTTTCGGCTGTAGAGACCGGTCGTTAAGGGAGTCATGTGGTTAGGGCGGTGCTTTATTTTATTTTAGTAGGTTATTTTACGACGCTTAGGTTATTTAGCTTCTGAATGAGATGAAGGAGATAATGCCCATGAAATGAGTCCGGGGTCCAGCACCGAAAGTTACCCAGCATTTGCTCATATTGGGTTGAGAGAAAACCCCGGAAAAAACCTCAACCAGGTAACTTGCCCCGACCGGGAATCGAACCCGGGCCACCTGTTTTCGCGGCCAGATGGGTTAACCGCTACTCCACAGGTGTGGACGTTACGGCGGTTTGCGTAGGTGATCTGTGGCATGCAACTCATTCCATATCAAGGGTTAGCGCAATAGATCTCAGTAGTTCGCAGTGTTGGGCCATCCGTGCCCCCCTCAGTTAAATTCCATTCCATTCCCAGATTTGTTTTAACGTGAAATGACTATATTGGACTTAAAAGTGATAATTATAACGTTTATTTTGTGTAAACTTTGACACTTCCTAAAATGTTCCGAAAATTTAAATATAAAGACAACATCATCGCTTTCATAGATGGAAATTTGCAAATGCAATGTGTATAAAAGGAAATTATTACGTATGACGCTGATAATTCAAATCCACTTATACAAGGTAGGTTGAGTACCGGAACTGAAAATTAAGAAATAACAATTCAGTATCGAGGACATCATTCCAGAAGGGCGTATCAATAAAACTGCACCTTTAAATTAGAGCCATTTAGATATAGAACATTTTTTCCTATCCTTGTCTTCATTCGTATATTCTTTGATCCTCCCTGATGTCCATTGTAATTCTCAAACGCTTATTTTCAAACATAAATAGTTTCTATCCTCAATAATCCTGCATTTATTTATACGACCTTCTGTTATGACATCCTCGTATACCTATAGAACTATGTAGGCCTAAAGGTTAAAATGCATAACTTTTATAATAATCAATATTTGTAAAGGAAGAGGAAAAGACTCAGATAATGTATTTGTGTTCTTATTGTAAGTGAAGAAGACAAGATAATTATTAAAATAAAACTGGCGAACAGGTGAAACAAAATGTATGGGAAAAACGTGTGAGGAAGATAGAGAAAACACAAAGGAACGACATGATATTTTACAAGAAGTAGTAGATATAAAATGATAATGCATGTATATCTTATGCAAATTATAATATAATCAATCAAGTACAAAACTACATGTTTTGGGAAAGCGAGACAGAAAAGTAGTAATATTATGTGAACTTGAATTGTCCTCAAAACTGATTAATTTGGTGGAAGATGATGATGATGATGATGATGATGATAATAATAATAATAATAATAATAATAATAATAATAATAATAATAATAATAATAATAATAATAAACTTAGGGTGAAATTTATCTCGAAGGCTAAATAATCAAAGAGAACACTTGAAACTGACATTCATCTTGGAATTTCCAATAAAAATTACAAGAAAAACAAAACCATAGAAGAATGGAAATGACCTGACATTTATTGCAGATTAATTCAGATTCATAGTGGAAACCCCGTTATGCTCGTTCGCGCGTAACGTAAAAGAGGATAATACAATTGTTTAATGTTCTTTGATCTCACGTGTTAAGTTAACTTCTTAATTACTTTATGCAAAACCTAACTCGATTTACCGAGCAACTTCAGGCAATATTCTGACTTGTATGCAGAGAAACGCTGAGATTCTTTGCATACAATTCCTGCAAAAGAGCTAATTTTTATTAATTGCGGTTAGCATTCTGTTGTTATATTGCTTAGAGCATAGTTTTCGTTTGTATATATTGCGCTAGAGCACAGTTTCGTGTACGATTCGTTTATCAGGGCATTGTGTTTCATTGTT